>NC_141223.1:25012500-25152500 GCF_054856515.1 Filicampus tigris | reverse complement strand
AAATCAGGTGAACTGGTTCACTGAGGTGGAATAGTACTCGCCTCTAGGCCGGTCCTCTGCTGATTGTAAAAGGGGTGTTCCGTCAGTGATTCCGACAAAAAAAAAAAAAAAAAAATATATATATATATATATATATATATATATATATATATATATATATATATATATATATTGATTGATGAAACGCTGCTGGTCACCACGATCTATACATGTATATTAAAATAAAGCTTTAGAATAGAGGAGGCATTACATCTGCTTCAAAATATTGACGATGAGGATGAATTACACGGCTGAGTCTGCCTGCCCTGGTGATATTCACGACGTACTTGTTGGTAATGTAACCCTTAAAAGTTGTTCTTCCTTATCTTCGGAGGGCGTGGTATGGCGACTTACAATATAGGTTTAACTTTATGTATTTCTTCTGGCCTCTTCCTTGCTAAAGACAACCGACACGGCAGGACAGTGTTTTGTTGCGTCTTTATTCAGAAATCAACAGAACAGCCTCGCTCTAATTCGCCTCTCTCTCTCCTTTCTTCTTCGGTCAGGAAATGCACCGTACTAAACCAACTAAAAAAGCATGAAATACTTAAGCACAATATAAATAAATAAATATATGCTCACAAAACAATTTTGCAGCATTTTAGAAAAATAATAAATACAAAATAATGTATGCAATCCCCAAATTAATATAAAAAAATGAAAATATCAATTGGCAACTACCGGTGAATCAATCATGTGTTACATTAGTACATACTAGACAGTCAAAATCAATAAAATAATGAGCTTATGTGGTGCGTGTTGACATAATTCCCCCATGGATGAAAAAGTCGACTTCCGGGTTGCCGGGTTGGTTTGCTCCAAACCAGCTGTATTTTTAAACAGCACGACACACATGCAGCGCGAGAGCCGCACGGGACAATCTCAGCGGTCCACCAACTGTTTCTCATTCATTTTTCTGACATTATTTACATTAGAATATACCCACAACATAATTTTGATAAACAAAGTAACTTTATTAGACAATGGAGCAACGAGTAATAATCTCTTTAGTCGCAGTCATTGCCAGAGCGCAATAAAAGTGACATCCATAAAAATAACAGCCCTCGTAATAGATCCTCCCAAGTTTAAAGCACAGTCCAGAAAACCAAGCGGAGCTTGAGCAACAAGTCACCTCAGCCAGAAGAAGCAATGAATTAATCTGTCAGAACAACACTAATCTAAATGATTGTGTGTGTGCGTATGTGTGTGCGCGGATGTGTGTGAGTGTTTGAAAGGTTGGCTTGAAAGGCTTTTTTCAATTGAAGGGGAAGTCAACCAAAACATATTTTTTTCAAGAATATGTTCTATGCAGGCCCCCTCACAGATGTCCCAAGGGCTCAAATAACGACCAATCATGGCTCAGTTTCAGAAAACATGTGAGCTGTGATTGGTCGTTTCCTGAGCCTTGAGCAACTGTGATGTCATTTTCAGTCGACAGACGTGACAAAATGGCTGCTCCCAGTGATGGCTAAAAAGGGTGGATTAGTTCTTATTCCACAAACTCAATATTTATCAGAATGCCTTGTTTCAACTAGTGGGTTTGCATAGAACATATTCTTGAGAAAGATATATATGTATATATATATATATATATCCATCCATCCATCCATTATCTGTACCGCTTCTCCTCACAAGGGTCGCGGGGCGTGCTGGAGCCTATCCCAGCTGTCTTTGGGCAGTAGGCGGGGGACACCCTGAACTGGTTGCCAGCCAATCGCAGGGCACACAGAGACAAACATCCGCACTCACAATCACACCTAGGGGCAATTTAGAGAGTCCAATCAACTTACCATGCATGTTTTTGGAATGTGGGAGGAAACCGGAGTGCCCGGAGAAAACCCACGCAGGCACGGGGAGAACATGCAAACTCCACACAGGGAGGCCGGAGCCGGGATCGAACCCACGACCTCTGAACTGTGAGGCGGACGTACTAACCAGTCGACCACCGTGCCGCCTATATATATATATATATATATATATATATATATATATATATATATATATATATATATATATATGTATATATATATGTATATATATATATATAAATATATATATGTATATATATATGTATGTATATATATATATATATATATATATATATATATATACGCGCACTCTACATTTGTAAAGTCTGTGCAATTGAAATTCCTGACACAGTGGATTTTGTAATCCACACCCAAAGAATCCCAGCCACTTGAAACCATTTCATTTACATGTAAGGAACAAGCCACTGTGTTCAGATGCAAGGATTATCACATTCTGTTACAAAACATCCAACAGAATGTCAATTTCAACTGAAATTATGTATGTAACTTCAAAGCATCCATACATGTACTTTCAAGTGTATGTAATAATACGACCACTCAACGGTGATATCTCTTCTCTCTGACTTTTCTCTCCATGCTGAAGGTTCACATCACTGTCACAGACAACAATGACAATGCTCCCATCTTCTCCCAGCCATTTTATGATGTCACTATTTCTGAGGATACACCCCCGGACACTGAAGTGGTTCAGGTCCTAGCCTTGGACAGAGATGAATATCATCGGCTAAGCTACTCCTTGCAGAGTGCAATAGACCCAAACAGCATGCGGCTGTTCCGTATCCACCCCACCATGGGCACCATCTACACAACTCAGAGTTTGGACCATGAGGCTTGTGCACAGCACATACTTACTGTTATGGTAAGAGATCTTCAGGTGGAGATTGACTGACTCATGGTCTAGTTTTGGCAGTGGCCACCTGTTGAATGTGTTATTTTTTTACATTTATCCTAAGAATAATGCTCATAAGGATGTAATCTCACCTAAAAACAGTAATCGATTTACAAACCGATAAGATATTAAGTACCTGTAAATCCTCCAATTGCTCTTCAAGAAAAGAGCTCTGGCATAATCGGCTGTCATTTGTCATTTGCAAATGTAGTGACAGTTTATCCTGTTAATTTAATCTCCAGTCTTACATCAGGCTAGTATGCAATACAAGAAATGTACAGCAAAATATGATGTAGAAATATTTTGTGTTACGTGGTGGATATGGCTGTGGCTGGAGGGAAAGGGGAGGGAAAAGAGGAATCAGGGTGCAGGCTCCCGGCGGGCAGGAACAGAATCCGAAGCAGGTGTGCAAGGGATGAGCAGGAGGCAGGCTAGGAACATAATGCAGAACAGGGCAGGCTAAGTATTTCAGAATATAAACAAAAATGTTCTCAGTGGCTTGATTCAACAAATTCAATGAAGAGTGTTGCTGATCTGGAAGCGTGGTGGAGTCCAAGACTAGCTAGACAGGCAGCTGCTAATTGGTAGAATCACGTCCATGTGCTGGCCAAACCTACAATTAACACGTACACATACACACACAGAGGGGAATAACTTGGCACTCAGGATGACAAGAGAGAGGAGTTGTTAATGAAATGTAAATATTGCAAGAATTAGCTGCCAGTTATCAGTTGCTATGTTGGAATGCTTTGTATTTGGAACCTTTATAAAAACATTCATGGAGGTTTGAATGTTAAACATGTAAAAGGTATAAGGTATACTCTACGGTATACTGTACTTGGGAATTTACAGCAGAAGGTACAGATGTTAAAACCTTTCTGCAGGCATGTATTGCTCATATGGATGTAGTCTTACTGTATAGGCCAATCTAAATAATGAAAGCACTTTTCCAACATCTGGCTCCATTACTGATACTAACATTTGACAATGTGTCCTCCCACAGGTTAAAGACCAAGAATTCCCATACCGGAAAAACCTGGCTCGTGTGCTGGTAGAGGTAGAAGATATAAATGACCATGTACCGATATTTACAAGTGCACTGTATGAGGGTTCAGTCTATGAGTCAGCAGCCGTGGGATCAGCTGTTGTACAGGTGACTGCCTTGGACAAAGACAAAGGAAAGAATGGAGAGCTTCACTACTCCATTGAATCAGGTTGGCGCAGCTAATGGGTTTTAATATACTTCCAAATTATTATTCTTAAATGAACATTTGTTTTCTTTTCCAACAGGGAACGTTGGAAATTCATTTCATATTGAGCCAGCTTTGGGAATCATCACAGTTGCACATGACCTTGACTTGTCCAGTATAGGTCACTACATACTCACTATCAGAGTCACAGACAATGGCTCCCCGTCTCTGTCCACAACCACGATAGTGCGTATTGCTGTCACGCTTTCAAACAATGCGGGTCCAAAGTTCCCTCAACCTGAGTACCAAGTCGACATCACAGAAAATGCAGTGATTGGGACCTCTGTCACCACTGTCAGTGCAGTCAGTCAGTCCACGCTCACCTATGATATCAAACAAGGCAACTCTGATCGAATTTTTCAGATAAACCAGTATAGTGGAGTAGTTACAACTCAAAAGTCTCTGGACTATGAGGCTAGAGCCTCTTTTACTCTCACAGTACAGGCTACCAACATGGCTGGCTTGGCCTCCAATGCAACACTTTTGATACATGTTTTGGATGAAAATGACAACCCACCAGTGTTCAAGCAACTTCACTATCATGGCAGCATCAGCGAAGCTGCACCAGTCAACAGTCTAGTTTTAAACACCGAAGATTCCCCTCTAGTTATCAGGGCCACTGATGCTGATCACAACCAAAATGCTCTGCTCATATATCAGATTGTTGAGGACACAGCAAAAACTATTTTCACAGTCGACTCAGGTACTGGCTCCATCAGGACCATTGCAAATCTTGACCATGAGACATCTTCTATCTTCCACTTCCATGTTCAAGTCAGGGATAATGGCAGACCACAGTTAACAGCAGACCGCCCAACTGAGGTCACAGTACAAGTCATAGACACAAATGACTCACCGCCTTGTTTCACCCAGACTAACTATGAAACAGTCGTGCTTCTTCCCACCTATGTGGGAGTGGAAGCGTTGCAGGTGTCAGCCATAGACCCAGACAATCATTCTATAGGACTCACCTACTCCTTCACAGATGGAGCGCTGGAACATTTTTCTATCAAACCTTCCAATGGTATTATATTTGTTAAAAACAACAGTTTTTCCAGAGAACGCTTCCGCTTCAGTGTCAAAGTCTCAGATGGGAAATTTTCCACCACAGCTATGGTAACCATTCTGGTGCGAGATGCTCTAGATTCTGGTCTAAGCTTCACTAATAATCTTTACACTTCCTCGATTCAAGAGAATGTATCTAACATCACCAAGGTGGCAGTTGTCAATGCTGTTGGAAACCGTCTGAATGAACCACTCAAGTACGCATTGTTGAACCCTGGTAAACGCTTTAAAATACGTCCAACTTCAGGGGTGATCCAAACCACAGGTTTACCTTTTGACCGTGAAGAGCAAGAATTCTATGAACTGATTGTTGAGGCAAGGAGGGAGCATGACCGTTTGCATGTAGCCAGAGTTATGGTGAAAGTCCAGGTGGAAGATATCAACGACAATGCCCCTATATTTGTTGGACTTCCTTATTATGCGGCTGTTCAAGTAGAAGCTGAGCCAGGATCCCACATTTTCAAAGTCATGGCAATTGATGGGGATAAAGGAATTAATGGAGTGGTGTCTTATTACCTCAAGGATGACCATGGTCATTTTGAAATAAATCGACAAACAGGCAATCTTAAACTCAAGAGGGCCTTTGAGTCTGACTTGTCTAATATGGAATACCTGATGGTGATATATGCCAGAGATGGTGGTTATCCACCTCTCTCTTCTACAATTGAATTTCCTATTACAGTTGTCAACAAAGCCATGCCTGTCTTTGACAAATCTTTTTATTTGGTGTCTGTTAATGAGGATGTGGCAGTGCACACACCTGTCCTTGGTATTAATGCAACTAGTCCTGAAGGTCAGAGTATATTTTACACAATTGTCGATGGAGATCCATCCCTTCAGTTTGACATTGGTTTTGACACTGGAGTCATAAGTGTCATCCATTCTTTGGACTTTGAAATAGCATCATATTATCACCTGACCGTCAGAGCAACTGACTATTTAACCGGTGCCCGTTCTGAGGTCGATGTGAATGTGGCCATTCAGGATGTTAATGACAATGTCCCCATCTTCCAGAAAATGTCCTACTATGTAGTTCTATCGGAAACAGCCGTGATTGGGACTCCAGCGCTTCAGGTAATAGCTACTGACCAAGACTCAGAGAAGAATAATGTTGTTCTTTACCAGATCTTATCCGATTCACACAACAACACAGACTATTTTCACATCGACAGCAGCAGTGGACTGATTCTGACGGCCCGTGTGCTGGACTATGAACAAGTCCAGAAGTATGACTTCATGGTCAGAGCTACTGATAATGGCTTTCCACCTTTAAGTAGTGACATGTCTGTCACAGTTGTGGTGAATGACACAAATGACAATCCTCCAGTTTTCAACCAGCTTCTTTATGAAGCCCATGTAAATGAGCTGGCACCAAAGGGTCAATTTGTAACCTGCGTCCAAGCCTCGGATGCAGACAACTCTGATTTTGACAAGCTGGAGTACAGTATTTTGTCTGGAAATGAAAGAATGAACTTTGTGATGGAAAAAAAGACTGGAATTATTACTTTGTCCAGCCACAACAAAGAAAGGATGGAACCTGTTTACAGCCTTAATGTTTCAGTGTCAGATGGGGTTTTCACCAGCACTGCACAAGTGCACGTTAAAGTGTTGGGAGCCAACTTGTATAGCCCGATGTTTGGACAGAATGTATATGAAGCAGAGCTGAGAGAAAATGCTGCAGCGGGAACCAAAGTTATCCAGGTAAGAATAAATGCAGGTATTGGATTAGTTAATTGATTTGCCTATTTTACTGTAATTTCACATATATATATATTTTTTCTTTTTTACATTAAAGGTAAAGGCAGCAGATGCAGACCCCGGTGTTTTTGGTCACGTTGATTATTCCTTTGTCAACGATGTTGGCAAGAACCAGTTCAGCATTGATGCAAGCGGCCAAATCTCCACAGTGGAAAAGCTTGATCGTGAGGACCCTGCAAATAAAGACATAGTATTGACTGTGCTCGCCCAAGACTCAGGTGGACGCGTTTCTTACTGTACAGTACAAGTTACACTTTTGGATGACAATGATAATGCACCTCATTTTAGTGCCACTGAATACAGAGCTTCTGTCAAATCAGATGTTGCTAATGGTTTTTTAGTGACACAGATTCAGGCCAATGATCCTGATGATGGTAACAATGCCAGAGTTACATATTCGCTCTACAGTGAGGCACATGTCCCCGTGGCAGACATTTTGGAGATTGATCCTGAAAATGGCTGGATGGTGACAAAAGGAAGCTTCAGCCATTTGAGAAACTCTGTGTTATCTTTTTTTGTAAAAGCTGTGGATGGTGGAAATCCAGTTCGCCACTCTCTAGTGTCAGTCTACATTCATGTTCTTTCTCCCGATTCCATCATTCCCTCATTTAGTCATCATCCATATTTATTTAGCATACCGGAGGACACACTGATAGGCTATGCTATTGGTACGGTCCGCCTTAAAGCCCCCGCTGGATTGGACCTTACAGCTGCATTCTCCCTAATTAATGGAGAGAATGGCAAAAACAACAAAGATGAGGTGTTCGTGATTGAAAAAGAGACTGGTGTTATAAAGATTGATAAGCTCTTGGACCATGAGTATATCAAAGAATACCACTTCAAAGTTATTGCCACTGTGCAACAGGCCAAGTTGGATTCTGTAACTTCTGTTGATGTTAATGTTAAAGTACTGGACCTAAATGACAATAAACCATCCTTTGAGGCCATCTCCTATGAAGCCACTGTTTTGGAAGGAATGCCAATTGGAACCAGAGTTATTCAAGTCCAAGCGCATGACCCAGACTCAGCTGCCAATGGACAAGTAACATATAGTCTTGGGACATTCATTCATTCAGAGGTTGATTCCAATACATTAAGTGGAATGTTCAGTATTGACTCCAACGCAGGCTGGATTTCCACACGTAAGAACCTGAACCATGAGTCCAATCCATCATACACATTCACAGTGGTCGCCTCAGATCTCGGGGAGGCATTATCTCTTTCCAGCACTACCACTGTTACGGTGGCAGTATCAGACATCAACGACAACCCACCCATTTTCCTGGAGCAACGGTATGTTGGTACAGTTAATGAGAGTGACTCACCAGGAGAAGTGGTTGCTGTGCTGAACACAAAAGATGATGACAGCTCTGCCATTAACCGACAAGTCAGCTATCACATTACTGGTAAGAACAATTATTTTTTAATTGTATTGTATTTGAAATAATTTAAAATGATGTTAACATTTGAGTTCTGGCTTCCTAGAATGTGCATCAGTGTAAAAGATTGGGTAGGCCAATGGTTAAGGTAAAGAAATACCATGGCATTGTTTTATTTGGAAAGATTTTCACAGAGAAACATTTGCTGCAAAAATGTTTAATGGCTGAGATCATCTAACAGTCTAACTTTCTCCTAAGGTCAAACAAATAATAAACATCATATTTGTTTTTAAACACTGTGGTAAACTAAAAACATCTGCAGCAAACGTTTTTTTTCTGGAGTATAATTATGAGGTTAGCCAAACATTCATTGAGGGCTTTCCCCAGGAAATTAATGAGTACTATGCCATAATATTTTCCAAATGTAACAGTTTAATTTGTATGTTTAACTTTAGTGGAAAAACCTAAAAGTCCACTGACACACAGAGATACAGTTTACTGCATATCGAGAAGAAAAGAAACAATGAAAGATCGTGAAAGCGGATCAGTCTTGTACTTGATTAAATGGAATGCATTAAGATGAAAGGATTACATAATTCATTGACAAACAAGATGACAATGAAGTTGGAACTTCCCACGAGACCGAGAGAGGCACCACCAAAAGACAGGAGATAAAAGATCTAATGAATAACGTTTTATGGGAGCAATTCCTTCTCTTAATTACATTGCAATGAACTGCAAAGTTTTGTGTTCAAAGATACAAGGAGTACCTGGAGAAAACCCACGCGGGCTTTCTCCGGGTACTCTGGTTTCCTCCCACATTCCAAAAACATGACACATGACACAAATTGTTCCAAGGTATGATTGTGAGTGTGAATAGTTGTTTGTCTCTGTGTGCCCTGCGATTGGCTGGCAACCAATTCAGAGTGTACCCCGCCTACTGCCCAAAGACAGCTGGGATAGGCTCCAGTACGCCTACGACTGAGCATAAGCGGTTTGGATAATTGATGGATGGATAAAATACATGACAATCACTGACCATTTAACAATTTGAATGTGTTTTCTTCATAAAATGTTAGCGATAACATATTACATTACTTAATTTTTATGAAGGAAATGTAAACCTCCAGGCACACTTGCACTTCAGACTAGCCACCATTACATCCAAAACAATGAAATGAGAAAGTGTCTGTAACGAGTAGGCAGACAAAAAATAATTGCACAATAAATATGAATGAATTTAACGTGTGAATTAAACAGAGTGACATTTTGATTTGTCAAATGAACCATAGTTTTGGTGCCCAGGATTAGTCATCCAACTAAATGTCCTTGACAGAAAAGAAAACAATCATACTGTACTTACATTATAAATAATTAAGATAATTGTAAATTAAACTAAACTATAAAATAACAATAATTAACATACCGTAATTTCCCAAGCACAGAGCACATCTGATTATGGAATGGTGTTCGGGTCTGTGGATCCAGTTTTTATCAAAAGAAAAATGACCCAAGGTATATCAGAAACCTTCCTCTCTGGTGATAACACACTTTTTTTTCTTTAAATTACATTTTATCTTTTAAAAACGAGCAGCACATGATTTCATAAATGTGATCTAACGAAGGTAAAGGGCAAATATTAATGTTTGCTGTTCATATGACTCGCGATTGGGATTGGGTGACAAAAATATGTTGAGTATTTTAACAGAAAATTATTTGATTGTGTTGTTTTGAAAACCCCAAACTCTAGTGGGTCCACCAGGCCCATCAACACTGGCTGAGTAAAAAAAATACAAACACAACACAATGGTTAAAAGCCGCAACAGCTAAATTTAGCCATAAAAACACATTTGTACATATATTGGCTGCTTCGTATTATTAGCTGAGCACACTTGATATATCGAAACTAAGGAATCGATGAAGAATGACAAAGTTGAAATAGATAAATGCGCCAGTCACTGCGGTCTATGCTTTCTACACATGATAGTGGGAAACTACTATGGGTGTAACAAAAAACGGTTTGAACTGGAAAAACGTTTTTTGATTTAAAGGGTGCGAATGCATCAAGTCGAACCGAATAGTTCCACTTTGAAATGCATCGATATACGTATCGAATTGTCTTTTATTGGAGAGATATATCTTAGAAGGAATTGGCACATTTACAGTACTGACGAATTCATTCAACTGTGTGTAAAATAACAACAAAAGAGTAATCGCATGATACATACTGAGCCATACTATATATCAAATCGAATTGTAATCTCACTGTGTCACACCCAACCAAATTGTTCCACTATCAAATCGAACCGTCGAGTGCACACCCTCAGAAACTACCAAAGTGTGCATGTCTAACACTTGTGTTTCAAATCCTTGCTCAAATCAAATCATGGAAAAGTATACAGTAGGCTCTTTCGGTTATGATTTTCTTGAGCTCTGCCATTTATTGTTGCTGAAATGGCAAGCTATTTACATTTTAAAGTTTGAATGCTATGTGTGCATTTCTTGTTAATAGTGGTCTCGATTGAAATGAACCTGATTACACTATGTTGTGAACCATGAATATATTGGATTATTTACATGCATACTCATAATTAATAATAACCTAGCATAAATTAATGTTCAGAATATTTGCTTGCATCGTCTGGTCAGTTGTAATTGTCAAAGGACAAATTGTGTAAACTACTCCGACACCAGATTGATTGCTCTGTGTTTGTCTGTTTTGCAGGTGGGAACTATCGTGGTGTGTTTGCGCTGGGTCTCGTTCAGGGTGAATGGAAAATGTACGTGAAAGGGCTGCTGGACAGGGAGGAACGTAACCTCTACATTATTAATGTCACTGCAAGCGATGGACTTTTTGTTTCCCAAGCAACTGTGGAGGTCACAGTGATGGACGCCAATGATAACAAACCCATCTGTGACCAGGTGACTATTAAGCTTGCTGTTGGCTACTGTCTTTGTTTTTTGGATGCACTGGATTTGGCTGTATCAGAGGACAATAAATTATTTCAGACTCAATGTAGCAAGCTGGTGTCAAACCTTCATAAATGATTTAATCGGAGGGCTGTGTGTCTGCGTGTGTTTGTGAATGTATGTCCACAGGCACTCTATACTGCATCCGTTCCAGAAAATGTCCCTGTGAATACTGTGCTGCTAAGGGTTGGTGCTACTGATAAAGATGTGGGCATCAGTGCTTGGATCCAGTACTCCTTGCATGGCCCTGGATCCCATGACTTCAGTATAGACCCAGACACCGGTAGGAATGTAACGTAGATAAAGGGCTCTATTTTCGTGCACAGTGCAAGTCTAGCGCAATCCGCGTTCCAAATCTGCGCAGTGGCAGGCTACACCTTGTTTTGGTATTTTCACAGACCCCCGTGCAAGCCAGCACAGCATGGTGCATTTAAAAAAGGTCATTTTCCCAATCTGAGCGGCTCCTCTTATTCCCTTTTAAATTGTTGCATGAGAGGCGCAGTCCTTGAAGAAACTGATTTGCGCGAGTCCAAACAGGCGGACAAAGCACATTAAGTACGGTATTTTTATAAAGGACTGCAGGCAGACCTCCACGGGTGGTTGATGTAAAGTTTGCCAGAGAGGTCACAGATCGGTGCTGTGAAGTGGGAACTTGGAAACTAGAGACAGGCCGATATGTTTGTTTTTTTTTCTGGGCCGATGCCGATACCGATTATTAGCAGTCAAGGGGGCTGATAACCGATATTTGGAGCTGATATTCATTTTAAGCAAAAAGGAAAATATTGGCGTCATAATGTGAAAAAAAATTACAACTCTTAACTTTGTTTCTTAAACATCTTTAAGTATATGTTTATTAAACAATTTTTCACATTTGCATATTTTATCATTATTATTGTTTGCCAATTATACATGTCATGTCATGTCATTTTCCAAACCGCTTATCCTATATAGGGTCGCGGGGAGTTGCTGGAGCCTATCCCAGCCGTCAATGGGCGAAGGCAGACTACAACCCGAACTGGTCGCCAGCCAGTCGCAGGGCACACATAGACACTGTCACTGAGCGGGAATTGATCCCACGCTGCCCGCACACAACTCAGGCGTGTGTACCACTACACTATCAGCGGACGCCAATTATACATATTTGTTGTAAAATTCTAACAAAAAGGGAACTCCAAGGTCATCATAAAGTTGAATGAAGACTTCAGCGAAAGGTGAAACAAGGCTTGCACCGGCACGAAAATCAGGATACGCTATTTTTTTACACTCAAGCACAGCTGAGCCTTCTACTAATAAACTATGCAGCCCATACTTCAGATTTTCTTTTTTAACACTATATACCTTTGCACTGTGTAATACAGTGTGTATTTACTGCATGTATTGTATATGAAATTAAACTCAAAACAATCTGTGGTAATGTGTAAAATAGTTCAGCATCTACTAGGCCTTCATTGTTCACACCTTCAAACAAATCACCCCTACCCATTTCCTTCAATTTGTTATTCTTCCACATGCTGTTAATAACTTTATTAATCAGGTGGGATCAAGTCATCTGTAGTTCTGGATCGAGAGGTGACACCCAACTACTGGCTGGTTGCCCTGGCAACTGATGGTGGTGGGCGGTGGTGCCGTGCTGAGGTGTGGGTGGAAGTGACGGATGTGAATGACAACCCGCCAGTCTTTACCCTGCCACACTATACAGCAAGTGTATACGAAGACACCGCCACTAAAGCCCTTCTCACTCGTATCCAAGCCATTGACCCCGACGAAGGTGATGTTTCATTTCAATAATTGCGATTTTATAAATACTACTACTATTTCCCTCTGTTTCCTGAATCAAATCAAATTAGACATTGCAAAGGTCACTATCATATCAAGACATAAATGAAGTTCAGCTTTAATATGTATGACATTGTTTTGGTAGAAAAAATGTACTGGTACATTAGAGTACTGTATTTTCCGGACTATATATGGTGAAATGTTTTCATCTTACAGCCGATATCCAAGCCATCCGACTTTGTTTTGACATGCTCAAAACAAGGGTCCCCTTGGTTTTCCGCCAAGCAGGAAACCTATAAAAATCTATAAAAATTGCTGGACCCCCTAACACAGCAACGGTTCACCATGTTTATATATTTCGGCCGTCTAAATCAAGCAGAGTTTGTCTTGCGTGCAACAACAGTAGTCACGTTGCCTCCAGTGCACTCTCAATATACTACCCTGGTAGCGACTTCAGCGATGACATGCCGTGCACGGGCCCTATTTTTCAACATAGATAGGTGCGGCTAACATATATGTTTTTTTAATGTTTTTTTTTTCTTTTAAAATAGTGCGTCTTATATAAAGGTGCGCCTTATAGCCCGTATAATACTGTATTTTAAAAGCGGGAAGTCAACGCAAACCTTCTTTTTTCAAGAATATGTTCTATGCAAGCCCACTAGTTGTAACAGGGCATTCTGATAAATATTGCGTTTGTGGAATAAGTGTTAATCCACTCGTTTTTAGCCATCTCCAGGGGTGGCCATTTTGTCTTCTGTCGACTGAAAATGACATCACAACTGCTCACAACGACCAATCACGGTCAGCCGTGATTGGTCGTGGTGAGCAATTGTGATCTCATTTTCAGTCGACAGAAGACAAAATGGCTGCCCCCCTAGATGGCTGAAAACTAGTGCATTTTGCTGCTTAACTTATATTCCACAAACACAAAATTAATCAGAATGTTTGAACTAGTGGGCCTCCTGGGAACATATTCTTGAAAAAAAAATGTTTGGGTTGACTTCCCTTTTAGTATGTTAAAGGTAGTTTTTGAAGTATTCAAAAAAAGTATTCAATTCTACTTTGCCATGGAAGAGGTTGGATGCAGGCTGCATCAAACTTTTGAAAGGATAATTGGGATGTTTGGACTGTATGTGGTCTATAGCAGTGTTTTTCAAACTCTGTTGAGAAATTATCAAATTTGTGTGCCTGTGCGGTCTAGCGCCTGGCAGTGTAATCATGTCTTTACTACATTGTAGTACTGTTCCATACCAGCAGGTAGCAGCAGCAGTTAGCTAATTGTCTTTGTTTAGAGGCAAGCGAATTAGTGACGCATGTTTATCCAAACAGGCCCATGTTTTACACTGAATAAGTATCAATATGAAACATTCTAAAATACTTTTTTCTTTGTGTTTATTTAAGTCCTATTCAAGACGTTATAATATAACGTCATTTTCAATGTTAAACAATGCTTATATAAACAATATAACACTCATATTGTTAAAATAAGCTTTTTTTTCACAATTTCAGCTGGTGGTGTGCCGCGGGATTTTTTCAATGAAAGAAATATGCCTTGAAAAAGTTTGAAAACCACCGGTCTATAGTACTAGTTGTTATCCTGTTTGTTTGTTTTTTTAACTATTCTTGGTCAGATGTTTGTTTGTTGATGTTTTTTTTTCTTTAAAATAACAAGTTACTTATTTTGTCTGTGCAGCTGGTCCAGGACGTACGGTTGTTTACTCCTTAGCGGACTCTGCTGATGGTTCATTCTCTATTGATAAGTCAACAGGCATCATTGTGCTCGAACGCATCCTCGACAGAGAGATTCAACCGTCTTATCAGATAAAAGTCCGCGCATCAGATCAGGGTTCACCTGTGTCCCTCTCTTCATTGGTCAATGTTACAATCACTGTACTGGACATAAATGACAACCCGCCCGTGTTTGAACGCCGAGATCAGTTAGTGACCATACCAGAAGATGTGGCGGTGGGCACCAAGATGCTCACAGTGTACGCTGCTAGCAAAGACATAGGAACCAATGCTGAGATTACCTACAGTATACGATCAGGCAATGAGCATGGAAAGTTCAGTATCCATTCTCTTTCTGGTGAGTATGACAGCTATTGTTGTTGGTATTGTTTCACTTGTAACTCACTTGAGAACTGTCTCTCTAAGTGTAGCTAAGTGTACTATTCCACATTTTCACCAACATATTGCACATTTCCCCCAAATATCATTAAAAGTGATTCCACATCATTCAAACTTTGAATTTCAAAGCCATTGTACAGTATATCATTCCAAATGATTCTGTAACATTCAATATCGTTCCCCATCATTTCATTGCATTCAATACCATTCCACATGATTCCAGATTTTTTCATTCACAATTGCAGCATTCACACATGCGGTTTCTCCAGAAATGGCATTTTCTAGTTTTTAGCATTTTTGAATAGCATTGTGCTGCAATGTGTCATATTCATCAGTGGTGTTTTTTTTCCTCTGCTCACCTCCCTGTAGGTGCCATTATAGTTGCCCAGTCATTAGATTATGAAACCTGCAAGGACTACTTCTTAACAGTGGAGGCTCAAGATGGGGGTACGCCTCCATTGAGTGCCATTACTACAGTGAACATAAATGTAACAGACGTCAATGACAATGCCCCCATGTTCAGCCGTGACCTTTATACGACTGTTGTGTCAGAGGATGCAACCATTGGAGAGTCTGTCGTACAGGTATGTTCAAATCGGCGGATGAGTCATGCATGACCTCTTAATAAACCGAGACATCATGATTAATCCCTCCCACATTATCCTGCCATTTACAGTTAATACTGTTCAACAACAAAAAAAAAAAATCTAACAAGTAATATATAATATGAGTTTTAGTTAAGTGGTACGCTTAGCACACTTACTAGTTGAATCAAATTAAGACCGTGCGGTCACACATTGTCACGCGGACTAGGGAAAATCAAACCCCCCTCCCACCCACGCACCACCCACCACCCACCACCATAGCACCCAGCCCACCACCAGTGGCTGCGGCCAAGACTAGAAGAACGAGCAACCATCCAAATCTAATCCGGATTTGGATTTTGGGCATTTAACATCAACTGAAATTTGACCTATTTATAACGTTTTGACTTTCAAGTCAAAAGGAAAAAAGACTACATTGAAATGATAGATAAATGAATCAGAGAAGATTAGCAAGGCGAATTAATTTGAAATCAGCGTTTCTGCCCGGGCAGACCAGCGGCTTACACACTGCGCGTCACCTGCTTTGAATTAACTCTTGAGTATTCGGGTTAGTTGCTTTACATTTCACAATTTAAGATGGTGGTATTTGCACTTTAAATGATATATGAAAATAAAAGGATCCCATGATTGAGTACGTGTATGCATTATGCATACATGCATTTATACAGTATATCCATACACACATGCATAATTAAGGGTTTTCAAATACAAGAGAATAAACTACAATGGGGCAATACAATTAGGAAGGATAGGGTAAGTAATAAAAAATGCATATAAAATATGAACTGAATGAATTGTTACAAATGTGATAATGAAGGAGTAAATAAAGTGTTTATTGCTAATATAACTTCATGAATTTCATGAGTAATAATACTGATATTTATTGTTTATTACTTACCATACTATTATAACAATTCAGTAACTTAGCACACATTTGCTGTACTCTTACCAGTAAAGTTTTAATCAAGTGAGGAACTGAAAGACTTTTATTGATCCCCAGAGCGTAAATTTGAGAAAAATACAAAGGATGTAAATCCCTGAAACCTGAAATTTGAATGTGAAGAGATTGATATTTGTCTTGTGACGTGCATGTGTGTGCGCTTACACGTGTATGTGCGTGCTTTGCAGTTGGTAGCAGAAGACATGGACAGTCAGCTGAATGGGGCCATCCTCTACTCCATTGTGAGTGGGGACCGAGACAACCAGTTCTTCATCGACCCGCTCAGCGGGATCGTCAAGGTCAACAAGCATCTGGACCGTGAGACCGTGAGGGCGCGCACACGCACACGCACACAAATGAATCTCACAATATTGACTTAAATGTATCAATTATCAATTTCTCTGTGTTGTTAACAACACAGAGAAATTGATACTTGGGGTGTAATGTGACCTAATATTGCTGGCCAAAGTCTGTGGACAGCCAATGAGATCTTTGGAAAGATGGCAGATGGTAATTATTCACACCTAAGCAGGAAAGCCAGACACACAGTTGCCCTAAAAGTCTCACACATGAGCTCGGTAAATTTACTCACTGCCATCTTCATCTCCTCCGCAGCGCTTGAAAACTTGAGTAACATTCAAATTCTAATCATAAAGTATTCATGAGTGTGGTCCGTGAGCCATCTGAGGGTAGTTTGAAGTTGGGTACACGGGTGGCATCAAAGCTTTAAGCTGATAAAAGTGTTTTAGGGGTTATCACACAATGAGCAGTGCTTTTGTGTGTTTGTGTTTGTCTGACAGAGAGAGAGCGAAAATGGTGTTTGGTTTTTTTTCTTTCTGTGGTTGTCACTTTTAATGAGTAGATGTTTGCGTTTACCTGTTTCACCTCTGATTTACATTTAGCACTTGCCTCCCCTCCACCATTCCCTTGCACTCTCTTTGTTTCTCCCTCTCCTAAGCAGGCCGGAGATGTTAAAACATCTTTTTTTCAATTCAGGTTGTTATCATATTCCTCATATTGTTTTGCTGCTGCATAGGCATATCTCTCCATTGCACTTCATTAGGACGCTTTATAGTTCTCAGTGTAGAAAAAAAAATAAACAAAAATTACCCTGCTGTCTGTTGAGCACTATGCAACACATTAGGGAAACTAACTGTGTGTGTGTGTGCGTGTGTGGGTGTGTGCATCATCATTATTAAACAATCCCTCATTATTACAACAACGCAATAAACAAGTCACACCAGTTTGGAATTAAGGTATATAACAGGCACCACATTTCTTGCTGAGAAAATGTGTTGGAACAAATTTGAAAAAGAATTCAAACGGGAGGGAAATGGATAAAACTAAAAGCACACACATTCATCCCTAGTGTCCTAGTAAACGGTCTCTGACATTCTGGGAATGAGCTGGTGCTCACCCGTGCACTGCTGGCCCATTGCCAAGTATGCCTTTCATTTCCCATGATGATGGGAAGCGGAGGTAGAACGTCGCAATGCAGTGAGGTCTGCTAGCCCAGAGTTTAGGGGAAACAAATACAAAAGAAACAAGCAACCATAGATTTGATTAGGTTTCGTATTTTCTCTTGTGGAGGCAGTACTTCATCAAGTTGTCATATTACGCTTGTTAAAGCAACACTGTGTCCTATGTCAGTTTTTGTTGATTATGGCGGCGCCATGTGGACAAAAGCGGTAGCGTAGACGTTCGAATCGACTTTCGCCCTTATAGCGAAAAGAGGAAGTGAGTATGCCGTAAAGCAATTCAGGACATTTGTATTTTTTTGTGTGCCAGGGTTGCTCCCATCCTCCTCAAAGTTGCTTAGTGCCAGTAAAAATGATACTGACCCCCCAGGGCATGACAAAAGTCCCATTCAACTACTTGTAAGTCAATGTTTCATCAAAAGAGTTGTGGAAAAAGATGTATTAAGGTCAAATTCTTGCTCAGTGCTGCTTTAATTGGTATAACGGACCCATGCGTGCAGTGGTCACATCGCAAAGCATAAAATATGGAAAACCTAGCCAGCCTAGCTGCCAAGTCATGGGCAAGAAATCTCGTTTTGAGGGCTGTATTGTGTAAATTAGCTGAATTGTGACATAATTACTTGGTAAAATAAGGAATGGCTTTTTCACACACACATTCACAGACAAATAGGCAACTAACAGATTATTAAATATCTTGGCAAGAGGTAGTAACTTGCCACAATCTGTCCCCTTTATTTGCAAATCATTTTATCGTAAAAACTGCATAAAGCCTTTTGTTATCTTAATCCAAGTTGGAAGACCAAATCGTTTTGGAGAGCTCTAAGTTGCTGCCATCGTGTGACACATCACCAATTAAGATTAGTGAGCCCATACCAGGAAAAGCCGTGCAAGTCCAAGCCATGACCCTAACCCTAACCCTAACCCTCCACAGTTGTAAAGAAGAAACGTGTATGTTTGGCTTTCCATGAAACCCTGTCTCAGAATTTTTGACTCTCTTCTCTGTCATTTTTGGGCCTAATTTAGCCCGACCATTATATTCTTCTTGCTGATGAAAGCTTTGCAGCTCCCAGTTGTATTCTTTAGAAAAATGGTTTTACTTGCTATGTACAGTGCTTTTTTTTCTATGGCTCTGATTGACTTTTTTCAGCTTCAAAATTTCTTCTTTTCCACCCACAGACAGCTCTCTGATTTTCAAAAGTATCAATGTAGTCTTAATGTCATATTTATTGTGGAGGAGGACCCAAATGCAGGTGGCAAAAACAAAGTGCAATATTATGTATTTAATTGAAGAAAAACAAAAAGGCAAACAAGGCACTGGGATAACAAAAATGTTGAAGTCCAAAAACAACAAGTATCAGAAGACTAAAAAAAAAAAGCACTCAGACAGCATTAACAGACAAATGACCATTGACAAATGACAACGAACCGACAAGGACTGAACGAAAGTGGTGAACTGAATACAGATGAGTTGGCGATATGAGGAACACCTGGACAAGACACAGAGGGTAGGAGGGAGCTGATTGGCTAACACCGGGGACCGGGATAACAAGCACAGCTGGACTCAATAACTTAATGAGAGACAGACAAAGGGACGCAAGGAAAAACATTAAACTAAAAAAGGTCAAAAACCAAACTCAAAAGACAGACTATGACACTTAAAACCCAATTCTGAAACTAAGTGTTCAATTTAGCGGTAGTTTTTGTTTAAAATAATCAATGTAATATGACACACCCTTGCAGCAAACACACCTATCAGTCACTTAATATTCCATTGAAAAATACTGTCGGTGGGTGGAAATAAAAGGTGCTGCCCTCTGTGTCGCGTGTCCAAACCAGATATAATTAGGGGAAGAACTGAAATGTTGATCTCTTATTGCATACTCATCTTCTGATATGAAACACACATCTTTTTAGTCTACAGGGAAAGTATTTTTTAAAAAGAGAAAAAAAAATAAAGGTCACAGTTGTTATACATTTGGAAGGGACTCGAGCTAAATGGCCATACAAGTACATGTCTATAGTCCAAAGAGACCAACCACAATAGCCATTTCTGCCTTTAGGGATTCTTCCTGCCAGAGAGGTATTGATTTAACATTATTTTTTTTATAATTTAAGAGGTAGTTTGAGGTAGTGAAGACCTGCACTGCATCATACTGTGCACCCATGTTGTTTTGCTAATTAACCAATACATTTTAAACATTGCTCAATTTAAGGCAATGCAGCTCGATCCCACAGCAAGCTACAACCAAAATAATAAACATAATGTTAAATTAATACCTCATTGACAGCACTATTATTTTTGTCAGGCTAACATTTATGATACAGCCTTTGTCTTAGATGGATTCTAATGAGGTGCCTCTTGAGTGTACTCACATCATTTTTGACAGATTTTGGAGAATTAGTATAAATAGTTTGGGTGCAAATTCATTTTGAAAGGAGGATGATGTAATCACGTTTTGTGACATTGTCCAGTTAGTTGCCTAGTTGGCATTATTGACAGTAAACCACAATCAATACAATTCTCAGATTTTTTTTTCTTTTTTTTTTTTGTGCCACCTAGGTTCCTGGCTACTCATTGGCCATCAGAGCTCTGGATAGTGGAATGCCACCTCTGTCCTCCACTGCTATGGTCAAGATTGATGTCTCTGACATCAATGACAACCCGCCTACCTTCTCACATGCCAACCTCACCACTGTCATTCAGGTAAATGTCATGTTGACAGAAACACATTCAGACCAAGATTTGGTAGTAAAGTGTTGTTTTTTATTTTTATTATTGCATTGAAAGAGTGTTGGGAAAGAAGCTAGCGGTGCTGCTTGTCAGTAAGCAGTAATAAGATTGCTGATGCATGATGATAGCTCACCAGGGAAGTGCGAGTTATTATTTATGCCCTAAAAGATGCCTGTCAGGTAATATTTCCTCCCATGTTCTAACGCTCCATCAATTAAATGGTTGAGCACGTCTTGCGACGCATATATAAAACGCAACCTCTGAGGCGCCCTCACGCAAAGCGTCTCCGTTTTAATCCTGAAGTGTAGAGAAAGACACCTGTAGATACACCACAATGTTATATGATATATTTCATCCCAAACTGCATCACTATCTTTCTTTTTCAACCCAACTAGTTGAGACAGCCACCGAGCAGTCTTTACCCTGTGTAGTCCAAAACCTCTCCTCTTGAAAAGTCAGTTGATATAAAAGCCTTACAAAATTAGAATCTTTGACGGTTTATATTATGCACTACTCTCACACTCCAGTCAGCTAATACCGGTAATTGAAACACCAGAAAAAGCTTCCTGAGCCTTTAAATGGTCTGTTTCAGTAGCCCTGACATACATGGTGAAGAATGGCTGACTTGATTGTTGCTCAGAAGTCAGTTATTGACAGCCTCCACAGGGAAAGAAACCTACTACAAATTATAGCTGAAGAAGCTGGCTGTTCACAGAGTGTGCATTTATAACAAGCTGATAACCTCAGCCTTGAGAGGAATGTCATGCACATCCCATTCAGAAATTTGGGGAAATGTGGGATTTCGTCAACCTGCCCGCACTGCCAAAACTACCAAACGCTGATTGAAGTCGAAATCAACCCAAACATTTTTTTTTCAAGAATATGTTCCCAGCAGGCTCACTAGTTCAAACACAGCATTCTAATGAATATTGCGTTTGTGGAACAAGATTTAACCCACCCCTTTTTAGCCATCTCAGGGGGCAGCCATTTTGTCACTTGATGTCGACTAAAAATGACATCACAATTGCACAGGGATCAGGTAACAACCAATCACGACTCAGCTTCAGAAAACAGGTCAGCCATGATTGGTCGTTACCTGAGCCCTGAACAGTTGTGATGACATTTTCAGTCGACAGAAGTGACAAAATGGCCGAGCCCAGAGATGGCTAAAAACAGGTTGATTAACTGTTATTCCACAAATGCAATATTTATCAGAATGCCTTACCTGAGCCCTGAGCATTCTTGAAAGAAATATGTTTGGGTTGATTTCCCTCTTTAACTATCTAAGATGAGTTTCCCTCGACATTCTAATTCATTGAAATGCAGCAGTAGTCTTTGTTGCGCTATAGATAAATGAAATAAATTAAATTGAGCAACATTCTAACATTCAGAATCACAATGTTAGAAAAGATTAATTTCCAATCTGGCAGGTCCCATTGACAGATTGTTTACTCCCCTAGGAAAACAAGCCAATTGGCACCAGCATCATCCAGCTGTCCGTTATCGACCTGGACTCATCCCACAATGGCCCGCCGTTTGACTTCCACATTTTATCCGGAAATGAGGGAGGAGAATTTGAGCTGGAGCAAGACGGAACACTTGTGGCCAATCAGGTGTTCAGGAGGGACCTGGCAACCAAATATGTTGTCCATATACAGGTACAGCCTACTTCCTTTAGAATGACCCAAAATTATTAGCGAGAGATCATCCTAATCTGAAAAGACTTTTGACTTGTGTTCTTCTTATTATAATGAGCATGTTTTTGGATTTCAGTACAAATAGCAAGGAGATAAAAAATGACCATGGTTTATTCTGGCAGTTGTCTGCTGAAGTGAGGAAAGGCTGTAAAGTACGATTTATTGCATCGTTGTTATGTTGTTAACGTTGCTCTCATTGGGTATGAGGACTCAAGATGAAGAAAGCAAATTCTTCATAAAAACGGTTGATTTATTGACAAAAAAATAAACTCAATGCCCAAACTCGATTGTCCTGTTCACTGTGGCTGGGGTGACTCTGGCAGAGTGTGGTACATCAAAAGGTCTGAAACAGATGGAAACAGGTGGTACTGTTAATGATTTGGCTAGAGAAATGCAGTGATAAGCTTCTATTTTTTTTTTTTTAACTAAAGGAGTATTTTTTTCAAATGTGTCTGCCAACAAACTAGAACATGTAAAATAGGAAGCCAGTGTAATATTGTATAGCAGTGGGGAGGAGGTGTAAACAGCACCGAATTATCTGCAGGTGTTGAGATGAGGCAAGCGTAATCACTTCATCCACACCGGTAAAGATAGACACAGGGGAGGAAAAACATGAGAAGCACAACTCCTGGGCAGACGCACAAAGGAATCAACAACCTATAACACAATGAACTAAAGCAGGTCGCCTTTTTTAAATGCTTTATCCTGAAAAAGATTTCATCTTGAGATATAGGCAGAAAGATTTTGAAAGCTTATACTTTTACTTCTCATTGGATTGGATGGTCTTGGTTGGTAACTTCACGTGGCGCGCTGTGTGTGGGTTTTCTCCGGGTACGCCGATTTCCTCCCACATTCCAAAAGACATGCATGGTAAGTTGATTGGACACTCTAAATTGCCCCTGGGTGTGATTGTGAGTATGGTTGTTTGTTTGTCTCTGTGGGCCCTGCGATTGGCTGGCAACCATTTCAGGGTGTCCCCCGCCTACTGCCGGAAGACAGCTGGGATAGGCTCCAGCACGCCCGCAACCCTTGTGAGGATAAGCGGTATAGATAATGGATGGATGGTGTGTTTTTTGTCATGTGTTTTCCATGACTAGGAAATTCATCACAAAATTGGTCAAAATTGGTGGGATTTATTAGTGTGTGCTATCATAACTTGGCTCTATACTGTAGCAGATGAAAAAGTCCTGGAAAAGTCCGGGAGAATAATGACTAATGAGTGGGAAACCTGTTTTAGGGGAGGTAGAAGAAAATTGAAGGGTGCAGAAGGTAAATTGATTTTCAAAGTAAATATTCACATTCCACTCCATTTTCACTGTATTACTAATAAATATTTGCAGACACGTCAATGTTTTCAATTTGAATTTTATTGTGAAAGTTTCGACGCAACGTGAACCTTAAGTATAAGTTATACAGCGTGAATACTAAAAATGTCAAGTTTCGGGCTGCAGCTATTAGATGTTTTGGTATTCGGATAACCTACTGAAAATTCTATCCAAAAAAATCGTGTATTCAGATAAAAAAAGAAAAAAAAATGTATATATATATATATATATATATATATATATATATATATATATATATATATATATTGTGCTTGGTCAAACAATAATTATAAATACAAAAGGACAAAAAATGTTCCACTTAAAGAAAGTCAACCCAAACATATATTTTTCAAGAATATGTTCTATACAAGCCCACAAGTTGAAACAAGGCATTCTGATAAATATTGCGATTGTGGAATAAGAGTTAATCCACCCGTTATTAGCCATCTCTGGGGATGGCCATTTTGTCAATTCTGTCAACTGAAAATGACATCAAAACTGCTCAGGGCTCAGGTAACGACCAATCACGGCTCACAGCTTGCCTGTTTTCTAAAACTAAGCCATGATTGGTCGTTACCTGAGCCCTGAGCAGTTGTGATGTCATTTTCAGTCGACAGAAGTGACAAAATGGCCGTCCCTGAGATGGACAAGAATGGGTGGCTTTTGCTGCTTAACTCATGTTACTCAGAATTACGTGTTTGAACTTGTGGGCCTGCTGGGAACATATTCTTGAAAAAAATGTGTTTGGGTTGATTTCCACTTTAATGAATGACCATCTGGTTTTCATTTTCACATAATATGCATTTTATACGTAAAGAGTAAGTCAACCCCCAAAAATTCTTTACAATATGTGCCTCATTAATGCGATTTTAGACAAATCTCTCCACATGATTTTGGTGACGAAAGCAGCACATTTGAGCAAGCCTCTACGGGACACTTGCGCGCTGCTAGCGGCTAGCGCTGGAGCTGCCGCTAAACACTGGCAACAGGAGCCTTACATTAGGCCTACAGTATCAGCGTAATTAAGTCATTTTTTTGTGCCCTTATATAGCGATTGAAATTTATTTCAGGATGTTGTTGTGTTGTTGACGTCAGTAGCAACACTTTGTGACAGGAACATAAACACCCTAATCACAGTATGGAAGAGGAGTCAAATCAGTCGTTAAGCTGCGACATGCTGCCGGGGGCATTGATGTCTAAATATTATTTTGTAAGTTAAGGTTCATTTTGAATTTGGCCTTCTCAACGCGGCGGTGGCATGTTACTGTCTTGCATAGCATGAACAATTGTTGCTGTGGTTAGCTTGACTTTTTCTTCCTGACAGTGCCACACGAAAATAAGCAGGTATTCGAAGCAGAAAAAATGCCTCAAGCATTTTTTTGAACTCAGGTACCCGAATTACCCGAGCACTTGTTCCAGCCCGAGTAAAGTTAGTTAAATTTAGAGCGGCAGTGCAAGTATTATCACCAAATTACACATTCTGTGCATGCTTGCGCAGTCTCATATTTTAGGAGCAAAATGTGAGCATTTAGGAGCAGTCTGCAGCCCTGATAGAATTTAATAACATCCATTTTCTAAAGCAGTTATCCGGTTTGGTATCATAGAAGTGTTGGAGCCTATCCCTGCTTTAAATAAAAGGTGTGTACACCAGAAGTGTTTGTTAATACATTTCCAATCCTGCCTATCACGGCTAGCAAAAATAATACTTGCTGATCAGATAAAGCATGTCGATACCTGTACGTCAGTAAACGAAGGCGTACCCGCATCTAATCTCCTCCCCCTTTTCTTTGTATCAGGTGACGGACTCTGGCCGGCCTCGTTTGTCCTCATCCTCCATGCTGACGGTCAGAGTGATCGAGGAGAGCCTACACAGGCCTGTAGCTCTGCCACTCGAGGTTCATATCGTCACCATGGAAGATGAGTTTCCCGGCGGTGTCATTGGAAAGTTGCATGCCACAGATGCTGACCCCTACGATGCGTTGACCTTTGGCCACGCCCCGCCGGCCCATCGCAGTCTCTTCAAAATTAGCCCTCGTGATGGAAAGATCATCGCCCTGGGAGGTTTGGACGCCGGCAGATACTCCCTTAATGCCAGTGTTAGCGATGGCCGCTTTGCTGTCCCCGTGCCCGTCAGTGTGCATGTTGAGCAGGCCACCCCTGAGATGTTGCGCGAGGCTGTGACTGTTCGCTTTGAGAGCGTAGCGCCACAAGACTTTGTTGCCTCGCACCTGAAGAGCGTGCTGAAGGTGTTGCAGCAAGCGGCCACCTCTCAGAAACGAGACGCTCTGCACCTGCTCAGTCTGCAGCCAGTGGGTGGGACGAAACAGCTGGACATGCTTGTCGCTGTGGAAACAGCTGAGGGCGGGTACTACAAGGCAGCTTACCTTACCCAGAAACTGAGCGCTTCCCGGCGGCGGCTAGAAGAGGTCCTTAAAGTCTCGGCCATTTTGGATAAGAACTGCTCAGGACTGGATTGTCGTGGTGCGCAGTGTGAACAAAACATCATCTTGGATTCACACAACCTGGCAACGTACAGCACCCCACGAGTCAGCTTTGTCTCACCACGATTCCATCGGACGTCACGCTGCACATGCACTGGTAGGAGAAGTTGCAATTATTCAAATTCAAATCAGCATTGCAATGTAGTAGTGTGTGTTTAAGTATATATATATATATATATATGAATGAATGTTGACTCAATGTTGTCTTTCTTTCTGTCTATGTTGTTAGATGTCAATTGTGCTGCATTGTCAGAACAATGTGAAGACCAGCAGTGTCCAGCAGACATGCAATGTGTTTCGGTGGACGTCACCAGAGGGCGTTATGCATGTCAATGTCCACCGGGCAAACTTGGAGAATGTGCAGGTGTGTGTCAGAAACATTACTTTTAGGGCTGCTCAATTATGATAAAAATATGTATCACGATTATTTTGGTAATAATCAAAATCACGTCAAACAATCATTGATTTGAAAGACTATGTTAAGTTCCTTTTGGACCAAAAAAATAGATCAAATTAGTTATTATAAAATAAAAAAGGTGCAAATGTATAAATTCAAGTATGATCTCATTTTAATAATCGTTTTTACGATCATGCCAATTTTGTAATTGTGGAGTCTATTCATCGTAATTGTAATTGAGTTTCAATTAATTGCAGAGCCCTAATTTCTTGTACTGTACATGGAGTTTTTCTTTTCCTACATAATGTAATACTGCATTTTGGGGCATGTCCGGGTGTGTGCGTGTCTGTGTGTGTGTGTGTGTGTAGGCCATTCATCTTTGAGTTTCTCAGGTAACAGCTACATAAAATACCAGCTTTCAGAGCGACTCCAAACAGAGCTGAAGCTCAGTTTGAGGATCAGAACATTGCAGGCGAGAGGAATCATCATGTACACTCATAGTGAGCCTTGCACCATGCTTAAGGTATGTTCTCTCCGTCTCTCTCTCTCTCTCTCTCTCTCTCTCTCTCTATCTGGCCCATTTTTAAAAATCTCTCGCCCTCCAAGGTATTTTTTTGTTCCAGGATTATTTCGGGTGCACTCATGCACAGGGCAAGCCATAGTTACTGTCACAGACAATATGTTTCTCTGCATGTGTGAGCAGCTGGACGAGGGAAAGCTGTGGTTCCAGCTCAGCTGCGCACCTGGCAGCGGAGGTGGCGACAGTCCCGACATGTTGGGGATCTCTGGCCGGCGGATCAACGATGGCAGCTGGCACACGGTGGCAATGGAGCTCAACCGCAACTTCAGCAGTCTCTCTCTGGACGACGGCTATGTTGAAAGGCGCCACGGACAAGCCTACATGCAAGCTTTCGCTCCAGACAGAACCATCTACTTTGGAGCACTGGTCAGTGCATTGTGTCATTACAATTTTTATTGGAAACCTACTCAGCATCCACCTTAGCAATTTCTTAACTGCGGTAAACAATTTCCTTGAGTATATCATTTTAATTAACAATTGATAGATATGGTGATGCGGTAGTGCACCAGGTGAAGGGGAACTTTTTGTTTTCAATTTCAACTTAGAGTCGAACTAACAGTTGATGTCAGCATAGTCTCTATGTAATGTTCAATCTGCATGTTACTGTTATTGAAAATTGTCCGGTTTTCCATGGAGTCTATCAACTAACTTGAGACTTGATTTGACTGGGGGGGGGATTTATAATTGTAAATTGTAAAGGCCTACCTTTTTTGTTTCACTGAGCTTTTTTTACAGCACTTGGTTTGGCACAGTGAAACAGAATGGTGGTTCTCGGGCTAAGGAAGAACCCAGAACATTTTTGATGAGGTGTGCAAGTGACAGCAGGGTAGACAAACGGCTTGCCTCATAGTTCTGAGGTTCTGGTTCGCTCTCAGTACTTTGGCTTCCTCCCACATGACGACAAGTATTTTAAAAACGATGGACTAAGCAAGGATGGAAGTGGGTTTTCGTCCGCCCTTTTAATCATCTCTAAAGGGTTCAAGTACCGACTGATGTGTTGTGTTGCAGTCTTTAAAAAAAAAGACACTGTTCTCTTCTGCAATACCACGGAGCTGCCTTCATTAACTGTATGGGGCGTAGGAAAAAAGGGGATAGCAATTTTGTTTTGTTAAATAACTGTTAACATTTAGTAAAAACCTTTCCCTTTACATGTCCTTGTCTGGGACATCTTGAGAGAGTCAATATCTCTCCAAACCGTCATTTACGCTCATACCAGCGCCGGCCTACACCTAAAAACGGAAGTGGAAGCCCTTCATTATCCTCCTAAAATAACGTTGCGTTATTTTGCAATAGGGCTGCTTGATTAAGCGATTTTGAACCGAAACCGAATTTTCTGGATAAAACGATGTTAAAAACGTTCAAATCGGCACGTTCGATTTTGTTATTTTTGGTGTATCCAAGCCACCGTAGTTTTCTCTGCATTTCCGCTTCCTCCCACGAACGCGCAGTCCGATAACAACAACAACATCCATGGCTACCGGCGATTCTGCTATTTGCTCCGGCAAGTGAGTGTTTACTTAATAAATCGGGCAAATATAGTTCTGTAGTGTAGTGTGTGGCCCGCATGTACAATACAACCCGTGAGCAAGCAACTCAACGTCTGAAAGTCGTCCCTTTTTTTTCTCCTCTACAACGGACCTCTGGCCAGCCGGTGCATCCGTACTTAAGCTTGACAGTGCATTGTATTATTGAGTGACAGTTTTGCACTAATCATTGATTTATGTTTAAGTAAGACCAGGGAGAAAGGTGAAAAGCTAGTCACTAGCTGGTTGGCAAAATGACTGGCTGACAGACTGTTTGGTTTACAGACTCATGTTGATGATTTCGTTTCAGATGGTATATTCACTTTCTTCTTTCATTATTGGTTTAATTAAAAACAGATCTGAAATCTATTGCGTAAGTATAATGCTGTGGATTGTTCTGTATGTATTAAGTTAAATTGACTGGCATTTTGAGTTCAAAGAAAGAAAAATTAAGTTTAAATAAAAGACATTCAAAATACTTCATTTTTCATTATTTTTTGATTTTACAAAGAAATCTTAATTGTAAAATCGGGTTTGAGAAAAAATAATCGGGATTTTCTTATTCGGCAAAATCCAACAGCCCTATTTTGCAGTAATATTTTTTATTGCGAAATAACGCCGAAATATTGACGAAATGCAAGGACGGAAGCGCTTTAAAAGGATGAGGGTAAACGGGGTCGGAGGATGATTATTTATTTGAATGAGGATGAAGGGATGATGACGGAGGTGCCCAGGTCACGGACGGAGGAGTCCGGCAAAATAGGGTAAAGTGCCCATCTGTGGTTGATAACTTAAGCCCTCTAAAATATTCAAACTTAAACTGTTTTTCTTGATGCAATATGCTGTACATATCCAATACAAAATCATTTGTCTTAGTTTTGTCTCTTGTTGTATTTGTAATATATTACGTTCATATCTAAAGGTAAACTGTTCATGCTTGTGGCATGTCCAAATTCCAAATATGCCTTCGTTACTGGCACCTAACTACTCTTGTATCACACATTCTTCTGACGGTAGAAGTTATGTCTGAATACCTCATTGGGTGTCTTTGTCTTGAGTTATTGCCCTAACACTTGCCCACACTGGCCTCAGGTGCAGCATCCCACCTCACGCAGCCTCATGGACTCCCAAAAGGACACGAAAGTGCTTGAGGGCTTCCAGGGTTGCCTGGACTCGGTGATGCTGAACAACAACGAGCTGCCTCTGCAGAACAAGCGCTCGCACTATGCAGAGGTGGTGGGACTGACAGAGCTCAAGTTGGGCTGCATCCTCTTCCCTGATACCTGTCTGCAGCAGCCATGTCGCAATGGGGGAAGCTGCATCAGCCTGCCCTCTGGTGGTGAGTGACAGCAACTGCAGACAGCACAAACCAAAAGCACAAGTGGCACGACATGAAACGATCAACCAAGTAGTCGTTTTGACTGGCCTTAATATTTGATATAAACCGTTCACTCTATCATAACCCCAAGCCCATATACAGTATACAATGCACTTCACCTACCTACACAGGTTTTTAACTGTGATTGTGTTGTCTGCTGAATAGCATAAGACCTCAGATCAGCCGAATTTAAGAATAATTTTCCTCACCAGCAAGAGGCAAGTAAGCATTGTGAAGCTGACAGTATTACAGCACAGTGCAGTGTGATGGATTTTTGTTGTTCTGTGATAGATAAAGTTGTCGTTAGCACACAATTGTCAGCGCGTCAATGGTCATCATAATGTGCCAATGAAGTTTCACTTTACGCGGCTGGAGAATATCCATTAAAACTATGAGCGATTGAGGCCGAGTCAAGGCATTAGCTTATAGCTAACTTTGGACTCGTCTGCTAGCTCCAGCAGCGATGTGCTACGTCACCAGCGATCGCAATTTTCCACCAAGTATTTTTGCTCGTTTTCAACTTGTTTTGCCAATGTTACCCTAGATTTTTTTGTTTGTTTGTTTTTTTGTTTTTTTTATATCTGAAACCCACGTTCCAACCGTAATGAGGTTGTATTCAGAGATTTGCATAACAAAATACCACAATCCGAAAAACGCTCCCGAGATGCGCAGGGAAATGCGCCGACAACTCTAACAAAGTTTGTCGGTAATTAATTTTTTTAAAAAGTCTCAAAAGGTTTCAAGGTGTTTTTTTCCACTCTCAGCTGAAGGTTATTGTCATACTAAACATAAAACAAAGAAAATTACAGATAGCCTCCGCGAACATACAATGAGGAAAGCCACAGGCACATGGGCTAACAATTAGGATCTCAGGGAAGGTGTAATTTGTTACCCTTTATAAGCAACAGATATGAACTCAAACAGTGTAGCAACACATGCAGACAATATAATAATGGTCACAGGCATACAGTATATTTATTATCTTTTGCATTGACCGAATATTATTGTTGCCTTTCCTTCAGTCCAGAATATCCGTCTGGCTGTTTTATACTGCCCCCAGGTGGCAAAACACCAGAAAGAACAGCACAAAGTACATTGCAGGTGAAAGTGTGACAAATTAAGTAGAATTATTTTTATTTCCACTTAATTAGATGTAATTGCTATTTATGTAAGTGCTATTTTTCATGAGAAAAATGTTATGTTGTTTTTGGGGGGGAAGGATGAAATGCACTGAAAATGACATGACAGATGCTCAGGGCTGAGACAACGGCGAATCATGGCTCAGCTTTAGAAAACAGGTGAGCTGTGATTGGTCGTGACCTGAGCCCTGAGCAACTGTGATGTCATTTTTAGTTGACAAAATGGCTGCCCCCCAGTGACGGGTGGATTAACTCGTATTCCACAAGCAGAATATTAATCAGAATGCTGTGTTTCAACTAGTGGGCCTGCATAGAACATATTCTTGAAAAATAAATATGGTTGGGTTGACTTCCCTCTACATTATAAATGTGACCTCTGTCTTGTCTGCTATATGAACACATGCGTTGCCAAAGTGACCCGCATGCACAGAAGAAGAGACAACGTCACTCATGACATATTCTTTACGGAAGTAAATGTGTTCCAGCGAGTCGGGGAATTTCTACAGTGAAACGATTTGGTAGGAGGTAGAAATAAATAAATAAATAAATACAGTATTTGGGTGAAATTATGAGGTGAGGCTATTCTATTTCATTTCATGGAGACATCACTAACGATGACGTCACATCATAACCGTGCGTAAAAAATGAATTGATCTGAACCGTGGCTGGATTATTACTATCACCATAATTGTCCACTTTATGATTCATGTTTCAAGTGGGATTAATTTAAAGTCAAATATAAAGTCAATACAGTTACTCAAAACAACTTTTCAGGTTCAATCCCCCCTGCTGCCAGCACATTCCCTTTTCCTGCGCGCAGCGCATTTTGGGCTCAGGATGTCGTCAATGTCGGATATATGCGACATGGCCGTTCAGACCGCGGTCGCATTGCTAAAAATTGGATACGTACCCAATTTAAGACCACATATGAAAGCAACCCAGGTCGGATTAAAAAAAAATCGGAATTGAGCCATTCAGACTGTCATAAAAAAAAAATCCAACCTGGGGGTCACATTTGCTTACAGTGTGAACCTAGCCAAAATGGCGTCATAAGTCAAGATGGCGGTCAAGTCTGTAAAAACAAACTCTCCACTCAATGAAAAGCATTGAACTTTGGGTCGTTGTCATTTGATGTGTGAGGATTATTTTGATTTCAAAATGTGATGAAATGTCATTTGACTACCATAACAATCAGCCTGCATAGGCAAAAGTGCGATTTTGATCACACTCGAGTCTCACCACCACTTAAGTGCTCATCACAAAGCACTGCGGTCTTGCTTAGCTTCCATTCCGACCCGTCCAGTCCCACTCTCTTCTAGGGTGACCATATGTCCGGAATCGCGCGGGACTGTCCCGCACTTTAATGATTTTAATGCACCCCACATGTCTGATCAACAGGCACCAATTTTCAAACGTGCGTCTGAAATCTTATTTTTTATTAAACGCCTGTGTGAGGAGAGAAGACAACATACAGTGGAGGCTATTGGGGGGGCAGGTCACGGGCTGTGTTTGTGTGGGGGCGGGGGGTCGTTCGGGCGGGTGTGACTGTCTGTGTGTGGGACTGTGAGGGGCAGGGGTATGCTGTCAATCAAACAGCCAGGCGCACATGCAGGCAAGAAGGTTGTTTAAAGATACACCCACCAAAAACAAACAGCGAACCACACAGTGATAGCAAGCATTTTAGCGACGCGTTCCAGAAATGTGTGCTGAATTAATGAATATGGAGGACTCTAAGGAAAGTAAGACTGCAAAGAAAATGAAATGCAGTTACAACAAGGTCTGGGAACTCATAATCCGTGGGTGAAGCCAGGGAAAGACGAGTCAGATAAAGCTTTCTGTGAACTTTGTCAGTGTCTCCTCTCCTCTGATGAAAGCGGAGGTGAATACAATGTTAAACGCCACAAACAATGCGAGACTCACAAAAAAACTTGCAACTCAAAAGGAGGCTTCACGTTCTGTGGATACATTCCTCCTAAAACCACAACAGACAACGTAACAGCTGCAGAAGTAACTAGCCTTTACCACACTGTTCTACACTCCCTGTCGTACAGGTCAGAGGATTGTGGTAATATAATAATGTTACGTGGTAGGCTGGAAGTGGTAGGACCCAAGAGCAGACAGATGTTAAAGTAACAAACATTTTATTAATTAAAGATTCAAAGTAACAAAGAAACTGAGGACCGGGTGTGGCAGCGGCTGAGTTCTCCACACTTGGGGCTGTGAGAGAACAAAAAGAAGAAATGAGTCCAAATAAGATGTACTGTGTTAACCTAGTAGTAGTCCTCATGCAGGACAAAGTAATTAACTGAAAATCACTAGTGCACACCAGGAGGAACAACAAAGTACAACAGCAGAAAAAACACAACAGGAGGAAACAACTCTAGAGCTCGCTTGGTTAGCAGAAGGTGAATACAACCTGTTCCTTAGCAAGAGACAAGATATTCTGGCAAGAAGAAGAGATTTGACCGGTGGTTAAATACTGGACGAGTGATGGAGAACAGGTGTGAGCTCAGCACACCTGTGCACGCCCGGTCCTGAAAACAAAACAAAACCAGCACAGGAAAGGGAACTACAAATTCTTCAAAATAAAAGGGAACAGTAGACTACTCACAACATAATAAGCTCTCATCAGTTTTGTTTCCAGACTCAAGTCTGATATTGCAAAGCAAATGGCATGTGGTCATACAAAATCTGCATCCATAGTTAATGATGTTCTTGCACCTGCTAGTGTGGCGCGTTGATTGAGAAAGATAAAAACACCAGTGGTTCAAGTCCCAAGTGACAAAAAGCACAAATTTGCTGCTATTCTTGTCTTTCACTCACTGCTAGGTGCTTTCTGTGGTGCTAAATGAATGTGCATGGCTGGGGTGGGCCAGGGCTGCTGTTGCTGTCATGTAGAAAACTGAAAGACTTGACTTGTGATGGACATAACCTAAAGTGTTTCATTAGTGCTTTCCTTGCTTCTGCAAATGCATAGTGCTGCTATAGTGGACACGTTTGTTTACAACTGAATTGATTGCACTTATTGTTATCTCCTGACTAGTATGATTTATACTTCTTGTTTTGTTTTCGTTTTATGCTGTGGCTATTTAATTTGGAAAATAATTTGAATTGCAGTAGTTGTAGTAGCCTGTCTTTGTTTGGATTGTCTTTGTTACTGTAGTAAATTGTTACTGCACTTCATGCGCTACATGTTGACTTGAGATTTGACAAGGTTTTATTGTGTGTGTGACTATTGTTAAAGTGCATCTACCTCAAGATATGATGAGACTGCCTAATTTCAGACTTTATTGTGAATTCTTATTGGCAATTAATGTCTCCGAGATTGACCGCTTTAGTGGTAGTTTGTGTTGTATATTTGTAAATGTAATTTACAAATTGCAATTTCAATTGCAATTTTGTGTTCTGTGTTTTTATTTGTAGAGCTATAGTTGTTGGGTTTTTTTGGGGTTTTTTTTTTTTTACAGTTTATTATATGTTACTAAACAGTTGTCAAGCTGTGCCATATGCATTTTTGGTGTCCGTCGCGAGCGTCAGCTGCGTCCCACACTGTCCCCCACAAGTATACTCCCTGTCCCACATCTGGTGAATTTGGATCCGGTCACTCTACCCACTTCGCTGCTTCTACCCACTTTCTCCGTGTTTCATTGTGCACACAGTAATTGTGGTGTGGACTGTTTTCAGTACACGCTGTTTTATTGTGAAAGGCTTAACAGGAAGTGCCTCGGTGGCTATGTGTGTAACTTTTGAGAACTGGAGACGCAAATAAAGACGTTCGAATTGCTCTAAAAACAGCCTTCAAGGCTAATCTGATAACTCTTGTGTCCCTGTTAATCTTTGAAATTACAGTATTGTGGCTACTGACAAAAGTTCAATGACATTATTAGCAACGAGTTAACCTGTTCAAGTCGCGCAACCTCCGCTGTCTTAATCGTTAATGTTTGCCTTTTTCCTCCCTCATGTCTGCCAGGATTCTCATGCAGCTGTTACCCCCTGTACACTGGAGGGCGCTGTGAGATAGAGATCACAGCGTGTGTACCCAATCCATGCAAGAACGGTGGAATGTGTAAGGCGATTGGCAATGCGTTCCTCTGCAGTTGTAGAAGAGGCTTCATAGGTCTGACGTGAGTATCGGTCCAATCAAGCTCTGAACGGCAAAATCCTTTGAGAATCAATTTTAGGACTGCAGCCATCAATTTTAAAACTAATTTGATTTGAATTTCACATATTTCCACATATTTGAAAGAAATGGTCACAGTGTTTTCTTTTATGGACCACATAGTGGCAGTATTACATTTTATATCATGTATCAGTGTTTTACTGTGACTACTTCTCGCGTTCTTTATTAATCACTTCTAAATAGTTCTCAAGCTACTATTTAATAACGAGCATACTTCTAAATTAGTCTACACAAATACAAGAGTGCCAACTGACTTTCAGAATAGTTTATAAGATCTATAACCTCGTATCTGTGCGTAATATGGGTTCGCAAAACTTCCACTTCAGCGTCTCCACCATTGAGTGCACAATAATTCATTTTTAAAACTACACTGACCTCATTTAACAAATACCACCAGGTCCACAATTTTTGTTTAATGGCACTGTCAGATTCCGCATACTCTTGCTGTCTGTTTTCATATGCTCTAGGACCTCTAACGTCCCACGGAAAGACTAGCAGACAAGCATAATAAATTGAAGCAGGGATAATTCAACAATTATTTACCGTGAAATGCTACTATTAGTTTGCTTTTAGAAAAAAAGAAAAAGTCATAATGGAATTGTATTTCAGCAACACTTGACTTTTACTGAATACTGTCAATGAGCACATGTATCATTTCATCTCCATTTTATATTGACTTCAGTGAAAAGACAGCCACCCGTTGTAATTCTCATAAAGGCCCACCCAAAATCCTCTGACCTGCAAACACCCGGGTTACTACAGCAAAAAAAGAAAAAACTAAATAAATAACTAAAAATTTAAACAACATTTTTGTGAACAAAATACGTGAATAAAAATAAACTAACTGAAACTACATTTTACTTTTATAAAACCAGCCTAGCTAACTAGCTAACTTGTTCTTCGTTTTCCTCTTTGTCAATTACATTCAGGGTTCATTTTAAAATATTCATTTGGTATTGCTGTGTGTCTGTACAGAAGAAGGAAGGTCACTGTTGGAGAAGTGTAATTGTACCTCTTTTTTTTTTTTAATCTTGCTGTCACCAAATTGTCAGGTGCGCCGGGGTCGTGTAACAGAAAACGCACCAGGTCTGCCGGAACACCCAGCGAGGCGTACTGCGGTCCGCCAAATTCCCAAACGCCGGAAACTAAACTTGCCCCGGCATGAAAATGAAGATGTGTAATTTTTTACGCCGACTGCCCGTCTACGAGAATAAATCCCATAACGGATGGTTGTGTAGCTGGCAAGCAGGCACAGACCGCGATTATCGGCAAGTCCGATTATTGGCTCCCATATTCAGTTTTTTGATAAATATCGACTTTGGCCTTTTTTTTTTAAATCTGATGGCCGATAATCAATTTAAAACTGTGCTAACTTCAAGCAATTATTTTAATTTTCTGTTAACTTTATGAGATTCTACTGACCCTGGGAGCACTCTGCACTTGTTTTTGTTTGAAATCAAAACAAATATAAGCGAAATGTGAACATTTCTGTCATTTTGAAATTTTGGAGGACTTTATTTAGTGTAGAAAACCATAAGGAGCTATTGTTTAAGTTTTCCTATAACTTTTGCGGACACGTTGATGAGCTCCCTTTTTGTTAGAATTTTACAACAAACCCGTCTATTGGCAAACATTTATAATAATACTAAGTAATCATAATGCAAAAAAAATTTTCAAAAAAGTCGAGAATTTTAGATGTAAATCGGACATATTATTATTATTATTATTATTTTTTTTTTATTATTTTCAGATTTTGATGCCAACATTTTCCTTTTTGCTGAAAATTAATATTGGCTCCAAATATCGGTTATCGGCCTCCTCGACTACTATTAATCGGCATTGGCTGTGAAAAAACATATCGGTCTATCTCTGCTAGCAAGTTTGCTGTCAGATGGACCACGATGCGAGCACGTGTTCACAAGGAGAAGTAATAGTTGAAACATCCATAGAGGTACTTTGAAAATGAGAACAACAAAATATCATGCAAGAAAAGGGATGATTTTGCAAGCTCACAGAGTGCAGATCATTCGTGCGGCCATTGTTTATTCTTCTCATCGCTGTCTCTTCCCTTCTCTCCTCCAACCCTTCAACCCGCAGCTGCGAGAAGGACGTGAACGAATGTGACCGCAGCAACCCCGAGGGCGAGTGCGAGAACGGCGGCATCTGTGTCAACACACACGGTTCCTTCTACTGTAACTGCACCGCCGGCTTTGTGGGCCAGCGTTGCGGCCTGCGGCCCGTCGTCGTCCCCGACATGCAAGCCGGCGGGCACGCCGTGGTCGGCAAGGAGGAGTTGATTGGCATCGCGGTGGTGCTCTTTGTCATCACCACCCTCATCATCCTCTTCATCGCGTTCCGCAAGAAGGTCTTCCAAAAGAGCTACTCACGCAACAACCTGTCGCTGATCCAGGACCCGGCCGCAGCCGCCCTTCTCAACAAAGCCAATGGCGTTCAGTTCAAGACTCTGCATTGCACGGCGGGAGACCCCATCAATCTTTACTCGGAAAGCGGACTGGTGGGAGCGGGCGGGATGATGGGACCTCCACAGATCCCCGTCAGGCCCATGGCGTACACGCCGTGTTTCCAGAGTGATCCGCGGTCGACGCTGGAAAAGATGGTGGACGGGCGCACTGTGGAGCATACGGAGATGAGCACCTTTCACCCGGAGTCGCCGAGGATTTTGTCGGGGTCCGCCAGGAGGGGGGTTGTGGTGTGCAGCGTGGCCCCGAACCTACCCCCGCTTTCCCCGTGTCGATCAGACTGTGACTCCATACAAAAGAGCCCGTGGGACAGTGATGAGGGTGAGTGTGCAAATTAGGGGTGTGCTGCTCTCCACAAAAGACGATCCGATACGGTTTTTGATATTTTAGGTGCGAAACGATTCAGGGACGGTTCGATTTGAAAGTGGATCGATTCGGTTCGGTGAGATTACAATTGGATTCGATATAGCATGGCTCAGTTCGATAGTGTATGATGTAATTACCCACATTTGAATGAATTTGTTAGTACTGTAAATGTGCCAATTCCTTCCAAGATACATCTCTCCGATAAAAGACCATTCGATATCTCGATACATTTCAAAATGGAACAATTCGATTCGATGCACTCGCAGCTTTTAAATCAAAAAAACGGTTTTCCGGTTTAAACCGCTTTTTGTACCCAGAGTACAAATTCAAATCAGACTACAGTCATCCCTTTTTGATGTACACTGCATTTGGGTGAAAACTTCAGGATGAAACAAAATGCTCCGACCGTTACTCATGAACATAATTTGACCTTTTCTAAACTTAAATATTCATATCCAACTGTGCAAAGTTTCTGCACTTTTTGATCAACTCACTGTTCTCAAACAAGGAGCTCGCGGGGGGGACACACAACTGGTTTTTGATCCTTGAGCATTTTGGACATCCACTTCTATAGTATGCCTTTGTGCAACTCTTCCAGTCTCTTTGTAACACAGATACAAACTGCAGTGGACACTATATTAAAGCAGCACTGGGCAAGAAATCGACCTTAATAAAATCTTTTCACAACTCTTTTGATGAAACATTGACTTACAAGTACAGTAGTTGAATGGGACTTCATGCCCTGAGGGGGTCTGTATCGTTTTTACTGGCACAAAGCAACTTTGAGGAGGATGGTTTGTACCCTGACACACAAAAAAATACAAATGTCCTGAATTGCTTTGCGGCATACTCACTTCCTCCTTTCGCTATAAGTACGGCTCAGGATTTCACGACACTACGCGCTGGCACGCATGGGAAATGTGGTTGATTTTTGTCAAAACACTACATCAACCGATTCAAGCTATACTGAGACCGATTCATTCGTTTCCGTACCGACGCGCTTACACTCTTTTAAAGCAAAACAGATTTTCCGATTCAAATTGTTTAAATCAAAACAGATTTTCCGATTCAAATCGTTTTTGTTACACCCCTAAGAGTTAATTTTTTTTATGCATTTTTAATTATTCCTCCCTGATCCTCTCTTTCCAGGTAAGATGGTTGATATGGCCGAAGAAGTAACTTGTCTCTCAGGGAGCAACAAGGGCAGTAATTCAGAGGTCCAGTCGCTGAACTCCTTTCAGTCCGACTCCTGTGATGACAATGGTAAGATACAGCCTCTCTCCTTTCCCACAGTGGTGTCAGTAATACACTCTGAATGTCAAATATCCCTTTCAGCTCTATTAATGTTGGTCCTGGAAAAATATCTTTGCTTGTTTGCTAAGACTGGGACTGTGTCTTCGCATTGAAATGCAAATAGAAATTCTTTCCGTAAACATGGCTTTCATACATTGGTGAAATGTTTGGCTTACAATAGAACACGATACAAAGACCTCACGTCTCTAGTGTGAGCATGAGGAGAATGAGGATGAAAGGATGGAGGGGACCAGACAATACGGGTGAATTATCAATGAGAAGAGGAGGAGGAATGGAAACATTTACTCCAACAGAAGCTGACTTCCCTTGTGTTAGTTCCACAGCCAACTGTGTCTCATACATTATTTTGTTGGGGCTGCAGCTCGCATAAAACACCTGCCTCATGAAGCGCACAGCCAAACAATGACTTCCCCGATGCCTGCACTTTGTCCTTTTCGCTTCATTGACTCAGGCATACCAACCATTTTTGGTGCAGTGTTTGCCACAAACCAAAGGATTCCTCTAACGGGCACGCTGCTCAGAACCGTAAAACAATATTGTTTTGATTGATGAAATCGGTGTGTACTTGTTCATTTCCCATTCATATAACTTGATTGAAATAGCAATAGTAGCAAATAGAAATAGCAATAGAGGTGCAATCGCTCCATTTTACCGGATTATAATTAGGGATGGACCGATTAACAGCCCGGCCAACTATCGGCGCCGATATTTGGCATTTTGACGAATATCGGCATTTGCCTTTTTTGCACATCTGAAGGACGATAAAGTTGGTATCTCACTGAGCGGTGAACGCTTGCTAACCTAGGCTTTTCGTCAGGGTTCCTAAATGGTCGCAAAGATGGTTTTTACTTGTTGCAAACAGTTTTTTGGGGGTGCAAAGAAATGCTGAACATGTTCAAACAGTTTTTCACCGTCTTTGAACATCTTTGCCACATTTTGCAACCTTTTATGAATCCTGATGGAAAAAAAAAAAATCGCTCTGTTCGCAAGATCAACTTAAAAAATCAAATGTACATATTTACATATTTATTTCAATTTCACCTTAAATTTAGAATGTATGCTGCTGATACTGGAAACTTCCTGCATATTTTATTTTTGTTAGAAATGAAAACTAAATTAAATGAAAGTTTAACATTTCAGTTATTTTGAAATTTTGGGAAACTTTTTACCGAGGAAAACTCTGGGGAGCTATTTGCTAGGAATAGACCGTTTATCGGCCGGGCCAATTATTGGCATTCATTTTTACCCATTAGTTTTGCCATTTCAAGCCAATCAGATTTTCCAGGTGTATTGTTTTACGCACCGCACTCAGTCCCCACTCCATTTCCTGATTTTCTTTGTCATCTGTATGCTTGTTTGATAGCGTTGTTCATTTTCCGTTTGGATGCAGAACTCTTCAGGTCAAAGGCTGAAAAGGTGTTCAGGCAACGGATTGCATTTTGAGTAGATGTCCTCAACCATCAGCATGAATGACTGTCTTTCAAAACGTTATCTCCTTTTTCCTTCCAAAAGCCTCCATAGTGACCGTCATTCGACTGGTCAATGATGCTGTCGACACAATTGAAAGTGAAGGTACCATGTCTCATCCGCTCTGCATCTCACCTCTGACTGTTCCACTCTTTTCCTTTCTGGGATTTGTGTTTCTTTCGACTGCAGGTTGTGCCCCATCGCTTGAACTCTCATTACAAGTGCCTTTAAATTGAAAGATATTATGCCGGCAAAATAGGACTGAAATATTGACTTACAAGCCACGGGAATGCTTGTAGAAAACATTTATTTGATGGATTAGTCTGCCGTTTCTTTGACAACTTGCCCTTCTGGCTTTTTCTGCAGGCAATTGATTCATTTGAGACTCTATTACCGATTTTCATTTGAAAAAGATGCTGATTTATTCTTCCAGAATGAAGTATGCAGACTGTGATTTATAGTTTATAGTATACTATTTTGCACTACAACTAGCAAAGCTTTGGAGTCCAGTTAGAGGCTACTAATCAGTGATTTTTTTTTTTTTTCCCCCTTGGTGTTCACGGAAAAAGTCTTTGGGCGCTTTGGCTCGGTATGACAGTAATGGGACTTCAAATGATGGATGGTGTGTGGAAAATATTAACAATATTGTATGTTCTAATAGGTCATTGAAATCAATCACTAGATTTACAATTTAAATTAAAAAAAATAAAAAACCGACCAGACAATTCACCTCAACACAACTTAAAGTGGACGTGAACACCCCCCCAAATTTCTGCAATAGTATGTTATATGCGCCTTAACTAGTCTAGTTATGAATCTGATCCATTGGCCATGACCTGTGGTGTGCCCCAGGGGTCAGTTCTTGGTCCTCTTTTATTCAACTTGTACACGCTCCCTCTGTCTGGGTCAAATAAAGAGCCCTCAGATCCAAGGACTCAGGTCAGCTAGTCCAGACCAGCGTCCGGACTAAACATGGGGAGGCAGCATTTAGCTGTTATGCTGCAAAAGAAAATCGAACAAACTGCCACTGGAGATTAAACTTTCACCAAATGTAGACACTTTTAAATGCAGGTTACAAACATTTCCGTACTACTCATGCGCCTATGCATGAAATCTGCACGGTTTATTTTATTTTGTACTTATCTTCCTTTTAATCATTTGAATCTAATTATTCTTTGTGATTTAGATTTTTGTAATTCTTAATGTTTAATTTCTCTTTCTGTAACGCTTTTGATGTTTTATGTAAAGCACTTTGAATTGTCTTGTGCATGAAATGTGCTATACAAATAAACTTGCCTTGCCTTGCCTAAACACGACATTTTGTTTAATATTGCATTTGTGACATATGAGTTAAGCAGCAAAATCCATCCGTTTATAACCATCTCGGGGAGCGGCCATTTTATCACTTTCTGTCGACTGCAAATAACATTGCAGTTACGACTAAGCGAGCCATGATTGGTCGTTACCTGAGCCCTGAGCTGTGATAAGTAACCGAAATTCAATTACGATTATGATTATTATTATTACGCTACATGATTTCAAAATTGGCAACATCGTAAAAAACAAATATCAATATGCATTGCTATCCGACGCACTGTTTACACAGGGAAATCATACTTCAATGTATACATTTGTACCTTTTTTAATTTAGAATAACGAATTTCATCAATTTTGTTTGGTCCAAAAGCAACTTAGTGTTTCAAAGAAATGTATTTGTCTTTTATATTTTTTCCGTTCAAACATTTGCTTGTTTTGGACCCCAAAAATAAACGATCGTTTGAATAATTGTGATTTCAATTGTTACCAAAATAACCACGATTCATATTTTTATCCATAATCAAGCTGCCCTAAACTGTAATGTCATTTTCAGTCGACCGCAAGCGGCAAAATGGCCGCCCCGTGAGATGGCCAGAAACGGGAAGATTTTACAGCTCAACTCATATTTCACAAAGGCAATATTAATCAGAATGTCGTGTTTCGACTATCGGGGCTGCATAGAACATATTCTTGTAAAAAAGATTTTTGGAGTGACTTCTTCTTTAAATACAGATTAATTTAAGACTATATTTACTGTACCATGCAAAGGTTTAAGGTACCATTAGAGTTGTTGTTGTTTAATCAGTTCTATAATAAGAATATCACTCTGACCACTTCCAAGCCAAACTGTCATCAAGCGAGGAGAAAAAAAAAAGGGAGGGGATCGCCATATTTGTGTTTGTTTGTCCGTCTGCTTGTGAGTCGGCGGGCAAGTGTGTTGTTCATGTAGGATGGCGCCATAAAGATAAGCTCCATTCGTGGCATTGTGACGGACAGTGAAAATAAAATCCTAGACGTGCACATAATCCTGCTATCTTGACAAATATTCTGTGTTTTAATTGGTCAGACGTATTGTCATGAAAGATATCATTCAAACAGCAAAGCTAATGGTGGCCTACGACTTTTGCAGAGTACAAACTAGACACCTGCGTGCAAATGCTTCCAACCTCTCATATGTTTTTCTTCCATCTGACAGTGTCAGTCATGGACCAAAGTGAAACGTACAACAGAGGTGAAAACACCTTTCCATCTATGCGTCCATCTGCAAGGAGTAGACTTCAACGTCAGCTGGGCATTTGTCGTAGCCAAATGATGACTCGTGACAAAACACATTCCTATTTTAATGGCCTGCTATCAATCCAACGGTGACGACGGTGATTTTGTTTGGGGGCGAGATAAGATGACCTACTTTCCATACAGTTTGTCGCCAGAATCTGACCTTTTCTCCAGAACCAGCCTCAAAGCCAACATTTCCATTTGACTTAAGTACAATAGTCTGCAATTGCCTCATTAATCATTGTCAGTACCAAACGGACAGAAGTAGTTAGGATGCCATTTGGCGACTTCGGTTTGACCGAGGCCCTCCATCTTCACCCTTCTTTGTGGTGCGGAACCAATTAAGTGCTGCAACACCCCAAAGTGCTAATGCCGAGGGCTGTGCAATTAATTGAAAATCAATTACAATTACTATTATTACATTCCTCTATTAGACAAATGGCATCATCGTAAAAAAGGGCTGTGCAATTAATCGAAATACACTCCACGATTCCAAAATTGGCATAATCGTAAAAAATAATTCATATTCATTTATATCCAATTTGTTTACACAATGAAATCATATTTGAATTTATACATTTGCATGTTTTTTTTTTGGTGTTTTTTTAATGACTAATTTTATCAATTTTGTTTGGTCCAAAAGGAACTTATTACATTTATTTGTCTTTATGTATATTTTTTTACATTCAAACATTTTCTTGTTTTGTACCAAGAAATAAATGGTTTGAATACTCGTGATTTCAATAATTACCAAAATAATCGCGATTCATATTTTTATCCATAATCGAGTAGCCCTACAGAAAACGACCATTATGCCTAGAAGCAAAAGAGCTGGCCGCAGAATAAGATGAGATGAAGGCTTGACTGGCTAATCACCTGCAACTCACGTAGTCACCCAGTGACTTTTTCAAATGAGTCTACTCCTTGTGTCTTTTTATCGATACATACCCAGATGGTCTTTTGGCGTTGATCAATTCCTGCGACTTCTTTGAGCTCTGTCTCCTCCTCCCACAGCTTGTTGGCTTGGCAGCAAAGAACAATCACTCATTTGTCACCCTTGTTCCTAGCTAACGCCCTTCTTGCTTGTCCCCTTACCTACCCGACTTCATCTACCGTCATGATGTTTGCAGTTGATTATGCAAGTTTGATTATGTCAAAATGCACACTCAATCAATCCCTATGCAAGTTGCGTTCGGATTTCATGCATGTTATTGTTTTGTTTGTCATTGTTTTTATTTTTTCAATCTTCCATCACATGTTGCTCAATTGTTCAATTGCATCAGTCCATGGTAGGTTGTCCTTTTGTTGGGAGAATTCTTTATCGAAATGCTCCGCCAGTTATGCTTTGGCTTCAGTGTGCAAGCCAGACTCCTCGATCTTTTCCAGTCTTGCTTCGCAAAGCAGTAATAAGAAACCTGATATCATTATCGTATTCAATATAACATTAAAAAAAAAAAATCTAAATTACATAATTTGAAAAGACGTAAGACATAGGGGCTGTGCAATTAATCAAAATTCAATTACAATTACAAAATTGGCATCATCGTAAAAAAAATGATTATTAATATGCATTTATATCCAACGCAACAATATTTGTATAAAAATAGCTTCTGAGAACATATGCGCAGTCTAGTAGACAGTTTGGTTTTTTAACCACCATTTTAAACAAGTTTGACATACCGCTAAAAACATCTTGCTATCCATGCTGTCTGCTAACCAGAGGCTGAGCAGCACTGTATTTGTTTACAGAGTCGAGTGGCTACTATGTGAGGCACTTACACTTCCTGTCACTTGCCAAATATGTTCCATGTGGGAACTTGGTGTTCCTCTGTGCTGTACCCCCCGAAAATCAGAGTGCAAATAGATCCATCCATTATCTGAACCACACGTTATTTTTTACTAGCTATCTGCGGCCCACCTAAAATGTTGAGAAACACTGGTGTAGACGTTATATCAAACACAGGATCAAAAGCTACAGTTGAGTCTGAATATAAGAAAACAATGGTGTGTTGAAAATACTCATTTTCATTTCGACACATTTTTTAAATAGATGTACTTACAGAAAAGTCAACCCCATTTTTTTCCAAGAATATGTAGTATTCTGATTAGGACTGTCAAAATTAAAGCATTAACTATGGAGATTAATTTAAATTTCATAACGCACTAAAAAAAATTAACTCTGTTAACTCAGTTTTATTTACTTCCTTTAGCAGCTGACCTCTGCTCACTGTGCAGCCAAACTTAGAGGAGAGTCACTGTCGCAAAGACGGACTTTTACGTAGTTTTACTTTAAAAAGTGGCTTGGTGGATCATTGGAGAAATCCAAAATAATTTTCACACTTTGCACACATCTTTGGTGTATCATTCAACTGTTGTATTTTACTGGAAAAGAATCATATTCAAGGATCAAAGAAAGCTATTAGAACAGTCTTTGAATCGAAATGTACTTTTATTTTTATTCCCAATTAATTCCCAAATTTTACTCAAGTAAATAACGGTTCCAAGCTTTGTAAAAAAAATTGTTGTTGAAAAATACGATTAATCGCGATTAATCATGGGAAATTTTGCGATTAATTTTAAAAATGTAATCGTTTGACAGCACTAATTCTGATTCATATTCAGGATCCAGATGATTTAATTTCATGCAACCACTTGATGTAATAAAATTGAATGAATCCAACAAATATTTTTTTCAGTGTATGTTACAAGCATGATTTGAACTCCTCTGGGACTTTAAAATGAGAACTTGTCTTTGAACTCAAAGACAATTTAAATAACACCAATCATTCTTCAGATCAGCTGTCAATGTAATAAGTTAAGAGAAAAGCCACTCGGAGAGTCACATTGTTTAAATAAAACCGCCATTTAAGATAACCCTTTCGAGAGTCAGCATTAGCCGTCCGAAGTAGGAGTATCCTTTAGGCTGGACTTCACTGGAGTCTGTGTTTGAGATTGTCAATCAAGAGCTTGAAAAGAGCCCCGTCGTTTGCGTGTCCGGTAGGGGTGTAACAAAAACCAGTTTGAACCCGAAAAACGTTTATTGATTTGAAAGGTGCGAGTGCATCGAATCGAATCGTTCCACTTTGAAATGTGTTGGGATACGTATCGAATGGTCTTTTATCGGAGGGATATATCTTACAAGAAATTGGCAAATTCACAGTACTGACAAATTCATTTGAATGTGTGTAAAATAACAACAAAAAAGTAATTGCATCATACTCTTCGAACTGAGCCATACTATATGGAATAGAATCGTAATCTCACCGAATCGAATCGTTCCACTTTCAAATCTAACCGCCCTTGAATCTTTTCACACCTAATAGGGCTGTGCAATTAATAGAAATCCAATTACGATTTCGATTATTACACTCCGCGATTACCAAATTGGCATAATCGTAAAAAAAAGATTATTAATACAAATTTTGAGTTGTTTTGAGGCATGTGCACACGAGTTACTCCGCCGCGCCGCCCTCTCCAAGCTAGCTAGGTAGATAGCCAGCCAGCCAACCAACCCGCACCCCGCAAGTCACACTGCACACGCTCCTACTCAACGTTTTAAAAGGGTAACAGACCTAAAAATGGCACAAGACCCGCCACAGGAACGACTGGTAATCGAGAAAGGCAGGTCAAAATCGCTTATTTGGTTACATTTTGGGTTTGCCGTGGAAGACTGCGAGCAAAGACGAATAAAGTGCAAGTTGTCTTTGCGTCCACCGGCAACACAATGAATCTATTCAACCATCGTTTGGTTTACGATGATGTTTTGATACACCAAAGAAAGAAAACACAGAGTTAGATTTGGCGTCGTCCGCAACGCAAATCTCAGGTGTTGAAACACTGTACGCAGCAAACCCCACCAAGCAACATCAAAGAGACACAAAAAGGTAACAGAATCTATTGCCCGTACAAGGCTTCCAAATGTTTAGGGCACAGACTCCACTTCGCAATCGGCACGAGGGATTTAATTTAAATAACATATCTTACGAAAATATACGTCCGCTGATAGTGTAGTGGTACACATGCCCGAGTTGTGTGCGGGCAGCGTGGGATCGATTCCCGCTCAGTGACAGTGTCTATGTGTGCCCTGCGACTGGCTGGCGACCAGTTCGGGGTGTAGTCTGCCTTCGCCCATTGACGGCTGGGATAGGCTCCAGCAACTCCCCGCGACCCTGTACAGGATTAGCGGTTTGGAAGATGACATGACATGACGAAAATATACACTACTTTTACTAGCACAAAAATAGAAACCATGCTAAACATTATTACTGTGACTTAAGTTAAATTTCTTGTGTAGTCTACAATATGAAGTCAAATCTGTTGTGTTCATTTTTGTTTCAAATTGCTTCAAATGCAATTTGCAAACGTATTATTGGTCATTGTATTGTAATACAGTTTATATATGGCCTACTGTAATTTAGAAGTATTGTATGGATTACGTACTAGTATGTAACAGTCAACATTTAAATTAGTTTGACCCAATCAGCATTTTGAATTTAAAATTTATCAGAAGCAAATGACTTTAACGTTGTTTACTATGTGTAAATATTACTTTGAATAGTGAATGAATAGCATGTCTGTTATCCTGTCAAAATTGGCATTTTACTCCAAGCAGTTTACTACTTTGGCAATTTATAAGTGCATAGCGAGTTAACTCGTTTGTTTATACAAGGAAACCATACTTTAATTTATACATTTGCACTTAATTAAAATAAAATAATAATAATTAATTTAATAAGTGTTGTTGGGTCCAAAACGAACTTAACTTATTATAGCGTTTCGAAGAATTGTGTCTTAATATTCTTTTACATGTTTAAACCTGTTCTTATTTTGTAGCAAAAATAAATCATCGTTTGAATAATCGTGATTTCAATTATTACCAAAATAATCGTGATTAATATTTTTTTCAGAATGGAGCCCAGCCCTAACAGCTAACATATCGAAAACCGTATGGAATCATCTTTTGTGGACAGGTGTACACCCCTAGTGCCTGGGCATACAGCCAGACTGGAGGGCGGAGTCTTGGGAATGAATTGAAAAGGCTGAACATGATGCTGTCTTCTAAGTCATGTAGCGCTCAAACTGGATCAAAACTGATTGAAATGTTGCTGGCTTTTAAAACGTCACTGATGGTTGTTTGACATTTTAATCATTACCACCACTTACAACCAAGTTTGTCAATTCATGAGTGATATTTTTTCTTGTGTTGTTGACTGGAAATGTCACAAAAAAGTTGTAAAAAAACTGTAAGAGGATTTTTATTAGCTAATGACAATGAGGTCTTTCACCTACATTGGGATTTTTTTTTACATTTTGAACATTATTTGAAATCCCAGATTGCATTGGACAGTTTTTGCTACAACCCTGGGAACTTGTTAATTTCTACAACATTCAAATCAACTATTAGACTATGCTGGCATTTTAAATGTTTATTCCAGTCAAAATGGCTACTTGGATGAATAATTTCAGGTTAATTTCTAAACAATAATGCACAGTATTTTGGAATTTTGACTTCAAGCTCATTCGATGCAATCATAAGGAACACCAAAGTCGTTTAACAGGGCCCCCTTTTGTCGAGAAATATATGAGTTTCTCATCAATCAAGAGGACATTTTACCACGAGTTTTATTGATATGCTTGCCTAAGGTGCCAAAAGGTTTCATATGTATGTTTTTCAACATGGCTTTCGTGTTGCAATTCCCCTGAACCTGAGCATGCTGTGACTCCGCCCCTTAACGGCTTCTTGTGTGCATGCCACGGCGATGATGAACTCCGGTGTTGTTTTATTAAGTGCTTGTCTTGTAATTGACCTTCACCACCTTTGTGTATTGTTGCCGCAACTGCATGTGTGTGACACGCCTTGTGCATACCAAAGGCATGTGGACTGCAAAGCAGGGATAGACCGATTATCGCCCGGGCCGATTGTCGGCTCCGATATTTAGCCGATATTCAGCATTTTTTTTTTTTTTTTTTTTTAAATTTGATGGCCGATAAGAAATCAATTTAAAATTGTGTTAACTTCAAGGAAGTATTTATTTACATTTTCGGTTAACTTTCAAAGAGAATCTACGGTCCCTGGGAACACTGCACTTTTTGTTTTTGTTTGAAATTTAAAACAAAGATAAGTGAAATTTGAAAATTTCTGTCATTTCGAAATTTTTGGAACACTTTTTTGAAAACTATATGATGCTATTGTTGAAGTTTTCATTTAACTTTTGAAGACACGCCCTTTTTCTTACAATTTTACAACAAAGACGTATACTGGCAAACATTTATAATAATAATTTTTGAAAAAAATCAACACTATGCCAATCAGAAAAAAATGTTCAATAAGCATACGCTTAAAGACGTTTGAACAAAGTCAAGGGTTTTATATTTTTCAGATTCTTTTCGCCCAAATTTTCCTTTTTGCTGGAATCGGCTCCAAATATCGGTTAGCGGCCTCCCTGCCTACTAATAATGGGTATCGAAAAAAACATATCGGTCTATCTCTACTGCAACGCTTTACATTGTGGAGAGGGCGGCAGATTAATTGCATGTGATCCCAGCCGGTCACTAACCATGTCCTCTTCTACTGTCCAGCTTATCACTGGGACACATCCGACTGGATGCCAAGCACCAAACTGTCCGACATTGAAGAGGTGCCAGGCTACGAGGCTCCTCCTGGAGGCATTGCAGTGGGCACAGCGGCACCACTTGGAGGAAGCGCTCGTGAATTAGAGTCGGACTACTATCTGGGGGGTTACGACGTTGACAGCGACTACCCGCCTCCCCACGAGGAAGAATTCTTTAGCCAAGACCAATTGCCGCCTCCGTTGCCCGTTGGAGAGGATTACGCGGAGCCCCATACTGCGCTCCCTGCACACTTGCCCGTTTCCAAGGAGAGCACCTTGAGTTCCGGCGACACTGGACATCAGCATGCCAGGCCTCATTTCCACCCCAGTCAATACCTGCCCCCCCATCAACTTCCAATAGGGGAGGCAGCGCACGGGGATTTCAGTACTTCGGCCAGTGGGGTTCCCTCAAAAACTGCCGACTCTGCGTCTCTAAATGCGCGGCTGTCGATTGGAGCGTCATCGGCGTCGGACGTGTCGGCCCCGTGCGGGCCGGATGACTCCGAGCACGGCAGCAATTTTGACAGTATGGATGAGCTGCGACGAGGGGTAACCATCATCACTGAGTCGCAGCAACAAACACAGGTGTGACTGATTGGACAGTCAATTGTCAGCGGTAGGAAAACCCATGCTTTTGAAGAAGCGCTATTGAATAAGTCAAACGCTAAAAACGATTTTCGAAGCATCACCCATTGTGTTTCTGCCAGCCCCATTGAAAAAGTCATTCCTTTTTTCTTTTTGTTTTCTTTTTTATTTTGCAGAAGTGAAGTGCCCTTTGTGATTCAACAGGAAGTCATAAGCAATGTCAGAAGAATTGGCTCGAGAATGTGAACGAGAAAGACTCAAGGGATTCATATTTCTAAATGTTTTGTCGAAATGTAGAAAAACAGAAAGGTCAATAATGTAAGTGAAACGATTGTTTGATTTCCTGCTGACTGACAGATGCCAAAGGAGTACATCTTTCTAGGAACACACAAATCCTCCCCTACTGCTGCCTTCGTGTCTTTCCTTTTTGCAATTTAAAGTGCTTGTACAGAGTTTGTATAATACAATGAGCTGACTTGTGATCAGGTGTGGGGGATGTTTTTTTTTTTGGAAAGACATGTATTTTATTTCATGTGGAATGTGCCCCCTTAAACCATGACTAGTATTGTATGAAAGCTAAGTGCTGCTGCTGTTGTTGCTAATATGTTCCCAGTGAGCTCCTCTTATTTGGGGCTCACGCTTTGAGATTCTCTCCTAGAACACAGTGCCATCAATTATGAACAAAAGCATTTGAGTCAGTGTCACTTTACAGATGCCAAGACCACACGCGGTACTTTTGACATTCTGTAGTTATTAGGGATGTAACGATTCACTCAAACCCCGATTCGATTCAGTTCTCGATTTTCACTTCTCGATTTCGATTCGTTTTGAAATCTTTTTTTAACAAAAATAATGACTCATTTCAAAACCAAAATGTGGTTTTATTTTAAAACCTGCATTTTGTCCATGTTACAAACAGTAACCTTTTGTTACTGTACAAAAAAAACCCTTGAAAATTAACTAATAGTTTTGACTATTTAACTTCATTTTTGTCTTATCAGTGTTTAGTTAGTGCCGGAACAAAACATTAAAATAAATAACTGTAGAATAGATTCGACTGTTATCATTACAAATCATTTTGTGACCAAAATGCCAATATCGATTCTTTTACATCGATGCATATTTTAAGCCGTTTAAATTCCATTTTAAATGGATTTTCGATGAATCGTTGCATCCCTAATAGTTAATCTCTACAGTAATTGATTCTTTTGTAGGGGCCTGTCCCAGGAATACCAGCCAATTGGTGAAAATGGAATAGTCTGTGTTTTTGTGTTCATGTAATACTGCTGGTGGACACGGAGGCTGATAAAATGTTTGCATTCATTTTTACTGAGCCCATGACAGAAAGAATTCTGCATAAAGTATGGTGAGTTAGCTATGACAACAGTTTTTGGCAATAATATTTGAACAAACTTATAATAGTGCAGTGTATTCTATTCAGTGAATGCACGTCAGATTGCTGTTCAATAGTTACTGATGTAAGTCTTCACCCACCGCTGGAACCGTGCTGTGAAGAGCATTGGGGGGGAAAAAAACAGTTCACATAGTGAAATGTTACTAAGAGAGGTTTAAAATCAGCGAGAATATGAAATGACAGTCAATTCCATGTATGTTAGCAACCACAGGCACTCTCAGCTTCAGTAATTGTATGTCATGAAATGCTTTGCTTCATGGTGATGTTGTTTTGTCAAGATATTTATGAGATGTTGTGCCCCATTCACGAGTCCATCCCCTTGGTTGCATTATTGATGAGATTCTTACTTTTAAACACTAAAAGGACAGTGTAACTGGTTAACTAAAAATTATGAATGGAAACTGTTGCCATTCTGTTTTGAACTATTGCTGCCATCAGTTAAGCCACTTAGCATTAAAAAAAAAAACAGAAGTGTTTTGAGGTCCAGCTGTTGACTGATCAAATCAGCCATAATGCTTTTTTTTTTTTTTTTTGTAAAAGATGTATGTTTGTGTTCAAATGGTTGTACAGTGTACATAGCTATGTTGTTATAATGCAGATTTTATAGGTATGGAATTGTAACCCTTGTTTCTATGAGAATATGGCGAAAGTGGAGATTAATATCAGTTGGGTTTGTTTTTTTCTTTTTTGTTTTTCATTTCTTCACTACCAGACTTGTATTGTATTAATTCTGCATCAATGCAATATTACAGATGAAGAGTGTTCAATCCACACAATGTATCATAACTGATGAAGAATTTTTGCATTTAAGTGACTTGAAACAATTTGACTGAATTTCATTTGTGATTTGTTAGTTTTTCAAGGCAGCATCAAAATATGGATGTGACCGCAGAAACTGTACAAAGTGATTTCTTTTTTATTTTGTATTCAGTGCAAAAAAAATAAAAGGTTCTTGCTCACGATATCATCTGCTTGTAATTCTGTGATTACCAATATATATATATATATATATGTATGTATATATATATATATATATATATATATATATATATATATACATATATATATATATATACATACATTTATATATACATATATATATGTATACAAATATATATTTCCGTATACATATATATATACATATATATGTATATATATATATTTGTGTGTGTGTGTATATATATATATACATATATATATATATATATATACATATATTTATATACACGGTGTCACGGTTCGGTTCAGCAAAAAGTCAAATGCATTAGACTTTTTTTAATGTTATTTAGTTTTAACAGAGAGCAAGTTACAATTCAATTTGCTATAAAACAAAAACATTCCCTGTTATAAAAGCACAAAATAGAATAATGCATTAGCATTAGCGTTGTTCATGAATAATAATAATAATAATAACGATAAAGATTTAACACAGGAAAACTCCCTTCTTGTATGGATAGACCAATACAGCAGATCAAGTCAGTTAGCACTTTTCAACTTAGCAATTTCGGTAACTTCATTATAAGAGTTAGGGTGCAGAGGACAGCTCATACTCCACCACGGCCCTTGTGCGATTGTATAAGGCAGGGACCACGATCTGGCTAATCTGTGCCCGGGATGGAAGAGTGTAACAGGGCTCCAGCACGTTTAAAAAACGTTTGAAGCCCGGCTTCTCAGTCCGGTAAAGTTAGCAACTGATTGGCACATTCGGAGTTGTTTATTTTTAGATAGTTTGTTTTCTTGTCGGTGCTTGCTATTTGTTGACGGTCCCTGGGCACACGTCTCAGCGGAGGCTGTTGAAAAGTACAAACGCACCTTAACTGCTGGGACCACAAATTGTGTTTCATTTTTTATAATTGTGTCTGTCCTTAAATTCAAGTTGTAGCTCTTTGGCTACCTTACATAGATTGTAAAAAGCCATCGTTTGCGTTGCAATGATGTTGCATTTTGGAGTTATTGAACGGACAGCTCCGAATGTGCCAATCTGGTGCTAACTTTACCTAACTCGGCTCTTCGACTACAGCATATGACCGCATGGATGTTGCTATGCTGATTGCCTCAGTAATATCTTTGGCTCTGTCTGCTTTCACTTCTCCGAACTGGTTAAAAGAAGCGGGGTTTAAGTTGTGTTGTGCGGGTTTCTTTTTTCTACCGCCGATAACTGTATCGGGGTGATGAAATGTTCCCACACGGCTGATTTGTATAGTGCAGATGGCTCTTCTAGCTTCGTACGTATTCGTCGTATGACTGCGTGCACCGAACCGTGAAGTCCGTACCGAGACGGGATGGGACGAATACAAAAACCGTTACAACCCTAATATATATATATATATATATATTCGACAAAAATGACAAAATGGCAGCCCCCTGTGGGCTAAAAACGGGTGGATTAACTCTTATTCCACAAACGCAATATTAATCAGAACGCCCTGTTTCAACCAGTGGGCCTGCATAGAACATATTCTTGAAAAAAATATGGTTGGGTTGAGTGCGACTTTAAATAAGTTTAAGTTGCTGTTTATATCTGTCAAGTTATTACATTTTTGTCTGAACATTTCAGGGAGATTGGTGTTAGCATAATCAGGTATTTTCCTTCAAGTCCCCAGTACCGTAAAGGACAAGGCTTTTTTTCACCCACGTATCACTGCGGAAATGTGAAATGCATCGTCTAACTATCGTTCATTCTTGTGTGACCTCTAAGCTAATTGTCTTTTGTCAGACTGCCGCAACACGTCTCAATGGACTCTCCAGATGGTCCACAATGCTGCTGCTAAAATGAAGCTTTAACAAGAGAAAGGCTCATATTGCTCTTCATCTTGTTTTCAGTCCCAGCTTTACTGCACTGCTTCCATGGAAACAAAAGAACAAAGAATGTGAAGTCTTTTTTTTCTGACATACAAGCATAAATGTTTCAGCTCATTAATCAGTTGTGCTTCATTAAAATGTTGCTCACTGGGTCACAGTCAGAAATATTTGAAAAGCTGGGCACACAATCTGCATCTGTGATTCTGTTACCCATACAGTAATGTGCATTTCCATCAAAATGTATTCATGGCTATAGCTATTTGAGATGAGCTACCATCTTGTTTTCAACGGTGTCAGACATAAAACATGGTCAACGTATATAGTCATGGCACAGATAAATTGTACAAAAAAAAGCTCTCACAAAAACCTCCGCTAAAAAGCCCAAAACACACACAATACACATCTTACAACCATTGTATAATGTAGCATGACATGATTTGAAGAGCTGGGCATTTGACAAAAAATGTGTGGTCCGTTTATCGCCTACAGCCGGGGTACCCTTCCGTCCGCTTTTTTGTCCGGCCGGGAAAAAAAATAAAAGTAATCGCCTTTTGGCTTGTCCGCCTATGATTTTAAACTGGCTTCCGTTAGGATTTCGGACTACTAACTTCAACAAGCTCAATGCGCACCCCTTATAAAGTAAATTCTTTTCAAGCGGAAGTCAACCCAAACATATTTTTTTCAAGAATATGTTCCCAGCAGGCCCACTAGTTGAAACACGGCATTCTGATTCATTTTGCATTTGTGCAATATAAGTTAAACAGCAAAATGCACTCGTTTTAGCCATCTCTGGGGGTGGCCATTTTGTCTGCTGTTGACTGAAAATGACATCACAACTGCTCACAAGGATCAATCACGGCTTAGATTCAGAAAACAGGTCAGCTTTAAAATGGTGAATAAATTTACGTTTTGGGGCATTGTTCCCTTGTTGGAAGATATTTCAACCACAAACTATAGCCCAGGAATGACATCAGTAACCAAGTCGCTAAATAGATAGTCAGCTCTTCCCATTTCCTTGATGGGCAGAATTAACATTTAAAAAATTAATGTGCTACCCAAGCTTTTATATTTGTTTCAGAATATCCCCCTGCCACCTCAAAATGATTTATTTCTCGAGATGAAAGCAATTTTCATCAATTTTGTATGGAAAAATAGATGGTCCGCGGTCTGCTTGTCAAGTCTGTATTTACCTAATGACAGGGGTGGGCTCCAATGTCCCAATGTTATGGTACTGTTGGGCTGCTCAATTGATGGACACGATTACACATGGACAGATCATCTGGGTGGAAGGAGTCGGACTTATGTTCTTTGAGCATGCCAATATATTCGTATATCTACTCAGACAATCCTAAAAGAAAAAGAAAAAAATCAGAATGCATGTAATCAACTATTCAAAAACATGATAGTGGTTTGGCTAGCGGTTAGGTAATACTGTATATGAAAGCATCCTCTTCCTTCTCTTGCTTCAGCCCTATTTGGGGAAATAAAGATTTTGAACCGGGTGTAGCAGATGCTGGTTTTGAAAGCTGGGCTGATAAGGGCGTGGGACAGTTGAGGTCTAATTTCGATAGCCAAAATGGAAATCCTTTTTCCATTTCAGGATCTTGTTTCTGGTTTTGGTATCCCTGATCAACTTTTTTTGTCATTTTTTCTTACAACATAGCATCTAATCAAGGGGGAACCATGCAGATTCCACCTCTGTCAACACTGGAGGACGGATGAGTTAAAGATCCCTTAGGAAGGGGCATTGTTTCTTAATTCTAAAACGTGCTAGCCATATTTTCGAGAGAAAGCTCGCAATGTAAACTTAATGTATGGAGGAATGATTTAGAGGAGGTTCTTACAATGGAACAATGGCAGTCAATTTGTGTAAAAGCCCAACTGGCAACACACATTTCAAGCTATTACCATATAGCTGGATAATGAGTAGGTTTGATTCGAATACCCCAGATATGTGCACTTAGTGTGCTGAGGATAAAGGTACATTGTTCCACTGTATAGGGCACTGTCCTAGATGACAGGAATTCTGGAGGGAAGTTAGAACGTCAACACAAACAATTCTGCATGCAAACATCCTGAATGCTAGACAGGTTAGCCTGTATGCTTCTTCTTCTTCTTGGTTGCTAGCTGCGCAGACCATAGATACTTGGCCGGTTGATGACGTGTATATAGCCGCCATCTTGGGTGTGTCTAAGTTCATTATAACTCATTGAATTCTTTAGCGATTGTGACGCGGATTGGTTTGTTATAAACATCCGACATGCAGCTACGATACAAGCCATGTGTCATTTTATAAACTGGGGCTTTACTATAGAGACCGTCGCGGCACTCCCTGTTCAACCACTCAGAATCTGACCACCGCTTGAAATGTACCTATTTTTTGCTTCCATTTTCTAAACAATCGTCGACCCGTAGCACGTGCTGTTGGCGTTTGAACCAACACTCGGGGAAATGCGCATTTGTGTTTGCGTAACATCAGCACTTGCAGGGTGCCATGAAAAGATTCAGAACATATTCAAAAGAAAATCAGGTATGATTTCATGTGTATGGACCCCATACACAGTCTCTTTTAATATACATCAACTAGAGTTCTCATCTGTTTTTTTAATATACATCAACTAGAGTTCTCATCTGGTTTAATATGTCTGTAACTGTCATAGAAACGCCGGTTCTGGTGACATCACGCCATCTGATCCGAGTCCGCAAATTATGATTTGATTTTTTTTTTTTTTTTGTCACACCCACTCATGTGAATGCCCAAATCACCATCCATACACATGATCTTTTTTGCTCACAAGCCACTGTGGCTAGTGGTTTGCCAGAGTTAGTAGCCACTCAGCATGTTGTTGTTGGATAAGATGCGCAACTAACTTCTCCATTTTGTAAAACAGGTCAAAGCACTTCCTTTCAGTTCAGGTGACTACTGGAGCCTTATGGCAGGAGACCGGGCCAAAGAAACAGTAGAAATGTCCAACATCTGTTATTTTTTTGCTTTCCACAAGATGTCTTCAAGAGTTACGAAAGATGACAGTATGCCATGTTTAGGCTTTGTGTCAACATATACATTGAAAAAGATTTGCAATGTTTTTAAATGTACGTGACCCTAATGCACACTCAAATCGAGACTACACAAATGTTTAATGCTACAGGTCATTATCAATTATCCAGCTTTAATAAGGTTGTGTGTATTGTTGTTTATGTGTGTGTTTATGTAAAAATATGCTTCTTGAATAAGCTTGTTTTCATTTTTTTCCTTTCTGCCTCAGTATCTAATAGGAGCTGGACTTGTACCTCAAATCTCCCATTGCTGTTTGTTAACCATTTGACCACCAAATCCATTCTAATGGATTACTAATTGTACTTTAGGTGAAAAACGCGTCATAGATAGTCCAAAAAAAAGAAGCATCCATTTTCTTAATTATGGTAGATAAAGTGCACTTTTATAATTCTGTACCTTTAATATTTGTTGTTCTAAGCCAGGGGTGTCAAACTCATATCTGTCACGGGCCACATCGTAGTTACAGTGTCCCTCAGAGGGCCGTTATGGCTGTGAGCCCATATAAATGTATTATCGCCTTATATTATCACATACAGTATACACAACAAATTGATGGATAACTAGTTTTGAAATCAGAATCCAGTAAATAATTGTCAATATTTTTTCACTTAATTTTAAAGGAGGTATTGGTTGAAAAAAAATGCCATGAAACCTCATATCGGAGTTGTGTTAAGTGAGGACAATTTGCAAGAATTATGAAGTCAACGCCCACCAAGATGCTTGGCCTCCCCCATTTGTCGCATGGATCTCTAAAGATTTAAAATATAATAATAATCATTTTTAATTTCATTTATCACACACAGCGTAGTGATTGGTGATATAAAAAACATATAGGACAATATCATTCCAGCCCGTGTGACCGAAAGGTATCAAACACAGCCAGCTTCCTTTACTGGCCGGGGTGACCTAAAAAAGGAGCAGTCTTGGAGAAAAACATGATTCCTTATGTACATGTTAAATATCGCAAGAATATCAATGTCGTTATAGTCAATATCCGTATCGCATGTTTTTCCAATATTGTGCAGCCCTAGCTGATACTAACATTATCACGGTCAGAGGGATAAAAAAATAAAATAAAAAAAACAGCAATCCTACCCCGCCACACACACACATTCTCACGCACGCTCACGCACGCATTCATCCAGAGCAGACACAAAATGACCCATCCAAATAACAATTAAAGTATATTGTACATCTTTTAATGGAGCCCATCAATTTAGCTTTAGAAAATGTAAGTGCCACTCAATCACCGTTATAATTCATCACCACTTGATCAGCTCAGAAGAACAGACATACTCAAGTTTAGATGCACATAGTCTAGGTGAAAAGAAGTGCGCAACTGTATGAATATATATTACCTTACGCTCATGATATTACTCTTGAAATATTCAATGCATGATCTCCATAAATCATTTAACCACATTAGCAGCAGAGCATGTTGTACTTACGTCAGTGTGAAATGAAATGTGCATGTGATTAACCTTGGCCACAGCCTTCTTGTGTGTTAATGTATGTTAATTGTGTGTGTGCAAGGGGAACGAGATACTGTAATGCAAATGCTGACCGGGGCATTAACCTGTGAATGTCGACAGTGTGTTCCCTAGTTTAAACACTTGGCCGGGCAACATGCACCAACATATACATTAATGCTTACGTGATACGCTTTAAAGATTACTGATGAGGGCAATTGACCTTATTATAAAACCTGTTAGGCAATGGCAAAAGGCTGTTAGGGTGCTAAGCGTACCTCATTTTGTTAAGTGTTCCTTTGGAAAATGAAGGGTGCTAAGGGCACTCTACTGCCAGGATTGAGAAAATAGTGAAACAAGACCTCCACATGAGAGTTGGTAGTATGCATTACCTGCAGATTGCTCTTGTAGCTACAATCAGTCCCAGAAATGAAAAAGAAAGAAAACAAAGGCTACTTTCACAATTCTACTTCAGAAACTGCAATAACATGTCTGGTGGCTTGAGTGTTCTTCATCTATCAAGAGGTAAGATTTAGTCCGATGTGGTCAGATGTGCTGCGGCCTCAACAACATCATTTCCGCTAAAGACAACAGTAAGTCATGTTTGCTATTGACAAAGCACCCCAAAAAACGGTGTGATATTGCTACTGTGTCTTTTTTTGTTTGTTTGTTTGTTTGTTTAGTTTATTACACAATGACAAAGTATGATTTATAACATACTTTATGGACAGTGGCCTCTTTCAACACATCAGAGAAAGAGAATTCAGTTTTGCCCGTGAAACTGCACACCCAGACCTGTCCCCATGCAGACCTCAGACTTAAGGGGGCACATGAAATGCATGGGTGGCCCTCCAATTACCGGTATTGTTTCTACCCTATATACAGTATTTACTTCGATCCATATTTTTGATGCCACTGAATTATATTCTCGCAGTACTGCCACTCCTAGTCAGTAGTCTTGAATGGTGCCCTTTGTGAAAAGTGCTCACAAGTTACCATAGACAACATTTACAGTACATATACTGTACACAGATCCCACCTTGAGTACGTCGTGTTGGTGGATGTGGCAAAGAGAAGCGATTTCTGAAAATGCCTCGTTCACTTGCTTGTATCATCAAGACAGAACTCATTGGATTAATACCAAACCATTGCCTTTGATTGTATTATGTTAATGTAGCTCAATTTTACAAATTGTATTTGTTGATTATAAGGCTAATAAGATGGCCATTTCCAATATGGCGGACATCCTGATACATCACTCAGAAACGGGCCATCAGGTTCAACGGGGATCTGCACAAGAAATAAATCATTCAAAAGGAAAAGAAAATGCATCTCCATTTTAGACGTGCAACGGGTTTGTGGTTCCTGTGGTTTATTTTATTAAACAAGCTCAAATGGCTCTTTAGTTTCCAATCCCACTGCAATGTCCGTCCTCACTTGCCGTACTGTGATTGTGCAAGGGACAGTCTAAGTGTAATTTACAAAAACTAAACGTCGCTTAATGTACAAAAACTGTGATCAATCGTCATCAAAATGTATGTTGACTACTTATATGCAGATCAACCTCTGAAAATATTAGAATGATTGGCCCAATATTAGTTATTTCATGTTTATATCTCTTTCCTCTCCATAGAGGCGCTCATGACAGAACCTTATGTCGCTTAATGAGGAAAACGCTTCGTCGATAAAATACAAAGTGTTGGGAAGTTCGTTGCGATATTTTTAGAGGTTGATATGGGCATCAGTAGAGATGTCCACATAGATTTTGGTGACGGGTGATTGGAGTTTTCTGACACTTCAAGCAACACTTATGGTGAGTTTTAGACTGTCCAGAATGCACATCTACCGGAATGTCCTCGGCTCTTGTTATTTACAAATACGTACATATTTAACAGACGTTGTACCACATTACACAATGCCACACGAAAAAAAACAAACTTGCAGATTCATTTTGAAAAATGCGAGGGACACTTGCACGCTAACATCGATTTGTCGTATATACTGTAAGCTTGTGCACAGTGAGGCCGTGATAGGCCGTTGCAGATAAGACTGGCTATCAATCATACAAAATCTCCAGATTATTTATTATTATTTTTTTATAATATTTCACAACACAAAGATAGTATATGTTTTGTAGGGAGGGGAGAGTGGCGGAACAAAAGAGAAGCCAGTACGTCAGAAGCCGTGATAAATCATAAATGCGTGGATAAAATATTCATACGCAAACAAGCCAGAGCTCGAAGGTCCTCCCATGCACTGCGGTCTCCTGTTTAGGAACATTCTGGCTTTCCTGTTAAAATCGCAGATGGGCAAAGGTACGTGAAGTCCCAAAGTTGTGTGCCGACTTTGCTACATGAGATTGGTGGCTATGTTGCAGGTAGCATGTCTAACATAATAATGAATATCTGGCTTTGAATGTTTCTTAGACGAGGACACAAGCAGTCTTTTTAGCCCAAAACGTCAAACTTAAATAGCGAGAGTTATCATATTGTAGCGTCTTCCAGGAACACGCCGTCAGACGTAGTTTAAGTATAACATTTTTCTTAATCCAACCGGCTACTGTGGGCCGCAGCCGATGCAACAATACTACAGTACAACAATCGTTTCTTTGAAAAGTACAACAGCCGTTTCTCACAGCACAAATGTAACAAACTATTTCCCCCTATTTTTGCGTGGAGTAGGGGGCCAACTTCACGTACGTCTCTTACTCTTCTTCGTTCTGCGCCGCTCCTCTCGCTTGCCGTACGATGCATTCATCGTAAATGCATTCACCTCGGAAACATCACAACTCAGCAAAACACAAATCCGACCACAACACTGATAACCCAATTCGTTACAATATATTGTTGAACATTCAGCGATTTCAACGCCTAAAAAGTGTAAATAATTTCCTAAAGATTTTTTAAAGTTACTGTATTTGTTTCATTATAAAAAGAGTTTTAATATGGTTAGCAATAATTGTAACTGTTATTGTATGTATTTTTTTCATCACAAAAAGTGTATATGTGTACTGTAATGACAACTTGTTTTTAACTTGAATACTTAGATGTGTCATAGGCTGTTGCTGCTGAGTGTTTAAAGGTTTCAGTGTCTTAATAATTTACAAAATTAAGAGATCTTTATTGTTAGTGTATTTGTTATTCTGGTGTAATTTCTTAGAATATCACCCGAATGGTTCGCTTTTATTTATTTTTTCAAAGAAATTTACCGTTTACTTGTCATCTTTTCAAAATAAACATTAAAAAAACCAAACTTTTTTTTCTTACCAAAAATATACCGAACCCAAGTTTCCAAGAAACCGAACCGAAATGTGATTTAGCGTACCGTTACACCCCTAATACACACACACATGCGATGACAGAAGTGTAGTAAAATAACGATGGCGGAGTGACAAATGCAGATTCGGTCGACTTGAAATAATTACGGACCAGCAAAATTTACTGGCACGCCCACCTCTGATTAACATGTTTCAGATAATGTGTGAATCAAATGTTTATTACATATTTAGCCAACCTCAACCTCTCCAACTCTCTCTACACAGAGTCTTGTCAAAGTACATAATTTACATTGTGGGGAGTTTGCAGCAGCCTGTAAAGGCCCTGAAAAGATCAAACATGATTTATTCACGTCACCGAGAGGAAGAAAAACAACCCTGAGGTTGCGAATCTCATTTACTTTGAAAACATTGTCGTAGATTGAAAATCACCACGGTAAACAGGCTTTCATTGACAAGCTCGCGGGTTATATGATCCAACTACAAAGTACTTTGATAGATCTTCAGCAGGGTAAATCAATACATGCGTTTGACTGGGGCTTGGCCTGACCCTCAAACTCCTGATTCATCATTAGTGTTTACAACAAGGATGTCCAAACTTTTTGTAAAGAGGACCAAATCTTGTCAGGTGAAAATGCGGGGGGCTGACCATTCAGCCTGACATTCTTTTTTACATGGAACACCAATAAATCCAAGCACATTTGAGCAAACCAATCTGCCTTTTCTTTTTGACTTTTTATTTAAATTTCAAGATTCTTTAACACTTATAGGCCCTATACGGCGGCCTTGTCTACACGTAGCCGGGGTTTTTTAGCAGCCGTATAACCCCCCCCCCCCTCTTTAAAACACAAATAATAGCAAAACTCATAATCACAGATTTTAAGTTTTTCCTATAACTGAATGGTGGAGACGTCCCAAAACGCTTTGTTGGGCTGCTGGGTGGCCTTGAAGATTAAAAGTATATTAATATTGAGGATAAGCGACTCATAAAATGAACTGATATAGTCTATTGAATGCCTATAATATCACAAATGTGATTTGTTTTTCCACAATACAGTCCTCAGTTTTGACGCTGCACAATAAATGTTCACAAAATTACATTACAGTAGAGCTCACCTTTTTTTTTTTTTTTTTTTTACAAATTTCATTTCTGTCAGAAACATTATTTTGTTTTCACTTTTATTTACACTGATAACTACATTTGAGCAATCAAGGCTACTGTACTTCTGTTCACATTTGATGATATTATATACTATATTACGAGATAAATACTAGACTAGACATACAGTATACTCTACTACTGGATGTATTTCTTATTTGATACAGGTCTGTTTGATATGACTTCAAAATAAAGTGAGAAAAGTTGAGCATTCATAGTGTGTTGTAAAATTGTTTCTAGAATAACTGAAAATACATTGTGGTACATCCTTATTGTGACATAAAATGTCTTATATCCTAATAGATTTTACTCCATATTGCCAAGCTCTACCAACAACATTTTGTTATGAGTGTTTTGTTTCTATGTGATGTTGCTTATCATACCTGTTGCTGTGGATCAACCATGAAATTAGCATCAGTCTGCTAATTAGTGCATTCAGAAGTGAATTGAATTGGTTTCAAATAAGAACGCTAACAGGAAGTGCCGTGTCATCTGACTAAATGCTGCTTATTGAACAGCACCTACTGCTCCCTTTTTGTCCATTTTAAATATTTACGTTCTCGTACTTTTTCGAATAAACATTGATGATGATCTTGTAAGCACATTCAGTTGTAATTTTGTTTTGGATCAATACAACATGAACGCAATATGAATATCGTTGGTAGAAATGGTAAGTCATTTTGGATTGATACAATAATAAGCATACATTTATAGACTACATCTCCATTAAAACGTGAACAAAAATGGGCTGGTCTCAGCCATGAGACTTTTGGGGCTGAAAATGAGTCCCACTGCACTGTACTTGACTACTTGACCCTAATGAGGATAAGTGGTATAGACCACAGATGGATGGATTTATCTACCTGACATACACAGCATAATTAGTTTCTACCCATATTCACCTCACAAATGGTTTCTACCCAATTTGAATCCAAAGAAGTCAGACTCCAAATGGGCCCAAGAAAGCCATCCTCTTTCCTCTCAATTTGTGTTAAAATTCGAGCGTACGCGCACACTGAAAGAGTCTGCAATTTTCTAATGCCCACATGCTAAAAGAAAGTTACTGAACACAGATGACAGATGTGTATTTTATTCCTCCCCAAGCGTAGTTAACAACCATGGTTTTTCATACCCTGAAAGATGGCAGCGCCAACAATTTTCCTCGGAAGCTTAACACATAAAATAAAGCCCTTCATTATCAAGCACAGCTTGAGTATCATCTTCACCCTTGTTTGTGTCTTTTACAAGGAAATGCTTTTACATGCTATGCTGATGCCTGGTGTGACATCACATACTCTATCATTACTATTTTGACTTACATTTATTTTTGTCATGGATTTGAGACATGTATTTTTTACACCAAAATGTTGAACTCCAAATTTCTGGCATCTGACTAGCAACAAAATTCTATTTATGCTACCATTTCTTTAATGTTTTTTTAAAATTATTTTCTCATGTCTATGGGTTGGTAATGACACTAGACACTATTTTTGTTTGATCAGAGAAAAAAAGAAAACATGTCTCAGGTCTGAGCAGTGAATCCCCAAGACTCCTGCTGATTGTATTTTTTGCAGCTCCACTAATCATGTGTCTCTTGCTTGAGGGTGTGATCGAACTTCTCGCTGTCTCGCCATCAGATATGTTCTTTCATTATGTTTTTTCATTAAGTCTGTGTGTGCTTCTGCTATCACTCTAATAAGCGAAGTTACTGGCATCAGCCACATTCTTCCTGCTGCTGTATATTTTTATGACATGCCAGCATGACTGAACAACACATAGTAATTGCATCACAATATTTACAAGTTGTATTATCTTGCATTAGGGCATACACCAGGCAAATCAAAAAATGAAGAAATAAAAAGCACCAGCCAAAGTCACAAGACACTTTTGTGAAATTGTAAATAAAATATACTGCAGGTCAAGCTGTTCCCAAATGTATGTATACAGTGGATTTAAAAAAAGAAAGTCTACACACCCCTGTTCAAATGCCAGCTTTGTGTTATAAGAAAATGAGATAAAGATAAATAATTTCAAAATTGTACAACTCAAATGGGGAAAAAAGAAACCTTTACAGAGGCGAAGTAAAAATGAACTACTTTTATAAAGTTGTTGCACAAGTGTACACCCTTTAACCTGTTCATTCAAACTCATGTTAAATGGGAGTCAGCTCACAGCTGCCACCAGCAGGGGTGTCAAACTCCGGTCCTCGGGGGCCGCCTTCCCGGATGTAGTTTCCTCCTGCAACACACCTGATTCAAACAATCGGGATCAGGTCCCTGCAGATGAGCTGATCATTTGAAACAGGTGTGTTGCAGCATGGAGAGATGGAAAACAGCCAGGACAGCGGCCCTTGAGGACCAAAGTTCGACACCTGTGCTCCATGCAGACCCAAAGTTGAAACAAGGCATTCTGATAAATATTGCGTTTGAGGAATAAGAGTTATTCCACCAATCTTTAGTCAACAGGTCACTTTTTTTCTGAAGCTGGTTGTTATCTGAGCCCTGAGTAAGTGTGATGTCATTTTCAGTCGACAGAAGTGACAAAATGGCCGCCCCCTGTTGGCTAGAGTTTGCTGCTTAGCTCATAGTCCACAAACACAATACATGTATTAATCAGAATGCCTTGTTTCAAATAGTGGGCCTGCTGGGAACATATTCTTGAAAAAAATATGTTTGGGTTGACTTCCGAGTTCTAAAATGCACTGAGACAAAGGAACGGATTACTGTTTCTAAGTGCTATTGAGAAAGGAGGACCTTAGCTAGCTGCCTAAGATGAACAAAGCTGGATCGAACAGCAGCACATATGCTCCATTTTTTTGTTACACGCTCTGAGCTTTTCAATTGTACAAAGTAGTTGATGTTAATACTTGTTTTCTTAGCATTAGTGCATATATATCGCTGGCGTTGGCCCAAAACCTTGTACCTCCGAAATAGTCATTTTTCAACAATTATACAATCCAACTTTATTTATATAGCACATTTCACAAAAGCTAAAGCTGTAACAAAGCACTTTACATTAACAAAATAATAATACAGTACCAAAGCCAGTTAAAGCAATACATTTAAACAAATTATTATATACAATAGACACAAGAAAGCAGCAGAAAAGTGTCCGTCTTTTCAGTCTATTATTGCATCGTGAAAAAGAGCAAGCCATTTCCGCCACTTTAGATTGGTCATACTTTGAAAACATACGAAATTCACCAAAATGTGACTTGTGAGGTTTTGACCCAACGCCAGCGATGTGTATGAAGCGTATGAACCAACTGTCCGTTTGCATGAAAAACTGTGGGTAAATGTCCATGTGCATCTTTTCATCAAGCGATAAAGTGATCCGTATGCCTTACAACTGTACAAAAATCAGATTTTTTTGAAAAAAAAAAAAAAAAAAGTGTTCTTGTACTTTTTTTAAAAAATGTCAAATTACCGAAAAGTATCTAGAGAAAAACCGATGAGATATTTGTTTTCTACATCTGAAACAACCCTAGAGAATGTTGTTGGCTACTCTGTTTGCGCATTTTAATCGTAAAAAAAACATTGTGCAGACCATTGTTATCAGTGAATCGCGAACATATACAGAAGGGAGCCTTGAATTCGATAAAGCACACCCGTGCATCACTAGTTTATTTTTCTCTGTGAAGGTATTGGAATACTGCTACCTGATTGGTTTATGATGTGTACAAGGAGTTTGCTCATGCAGATCAAAGTATTTGGAAAATGAACGGAATTGGACGGGCGGTCAAGGAATACGGTACAAAACCAAAGTTAAACATTTCATTTTCAACATTGTTATATTATATTGTTGACTTTGACTTTGAGCTGAGGATTTCACGACAATATGCACTGCGCTGGCGGCATTGGCGCTCATGTAGTTGAGATAACGTGGAAAATTGTTAATGCTAACTAGCTCGTATAGCCAACGGTGAACCAGAAACAATAAACACCGATTAATGTCATAGTCTGTCTTTTGAGTATGGTTTTTGACTTTAGTTTCATGTTTTTCCTTGTGTTCCTATGTCTGTCTTTCATTAAGTTATTGAGTCCACCTGTGCTTGTCATCTCGGTCCCTTGTGTTAGCCAACCAGCTCCCTCCTACCCTCTGTGTCTTGTCCAGGTGTTCCTCATTGTATCGTCAACTTGTCTGTATTTAGTTCCCCACTGTCATTTAGTCCTTGTCAGTTTGTTGTCATTTGTCTGTTGTCAAAGTTAAACTCCAGTCCTGTCCTAGTTTTTGTTAATTTTCGAAGTATTTGTGTATATCTTAAATTGTACAAGGCATATTTTAATATTTGGAAGGTATTTGGAAACGTATACTTCACTGTTGGCCACGTTTTCTGTGTGAGTCCGCCAAGACCTCATTAGATCATTCTGCCAGCTCCTCTCCGATTGGAGGCTTTTGTCTGGCATCACGGTGACGACGCTCTCGAGTAGAACATGTACCAATAAAAGGGACCTTGCCGTCTCTTGCCGCACCGCGCAGCCCCGGCCGGCACCGCAGCGTTCCGTGGTCCCCGCTCCTCACCGCATACACAATGAATGGGTTTGACGACAACGCGATGTGAATGGGGCTTTAGACTTACAGAAGGGCGGCCCCTGAGGACCGGAGTTTGACACCCCTGGCATGGAACATATTTTTGAAAAAATATGTTTGGGTTGACTTCCTCTTTAAAATATTTCTCTTCAAATATTTAAATGGCCTCGCCACAGAGCACTTGTCTGCCTCAGGTCTGCAGACCAGACGTTACTGGAGGTCCCGAGGACTAAGCGGAGCCTCAAAGGGGATCGAGCCTTTTGTGTTGGCGGTCCTTCCCCCTGGAATGACCTTCCATTGGTTGTTAGGCAAGCCCCCTCTCTGTCCATTTTTAAAACTCGTTTGAAGACAAATTTTTTTTCCTTTGGCTTTTGACCTGACGTGAGACTGCCACTTTTCTGTTTACTGGCGACTATTGTATGTGTTAGTAGTATTATTAATTTGTGTTTAAATGTACTGATTTCACTGTCTTTGTTGTTGTATTATTGCTATTTTATCTATTTTATGATTTTAGTTTATATAAAGTGTTTTGTTACAGCTGCAGTTGTTGTGAAATGCACAATATAAAGTTGTATTGTGTTGCGGCAAAATGAATGGTACCACTGTCTTCAGTATGAAAAACTGATCTAGAAAATATTCATGTCATGTTTATTTTTTGATGCAGCGCACTGTAATCTCAACATCGTGATTCAGTAGGTCACCTATTTTGGTTTCAAAACAGTGAATTTTACCGAAAGGTGAGTGATTTTCATGCGTAAAAAAAGACTTGCTTGTCATGCATCATGAATAAATATTGTCAGAAGTGAAGAGGAAAGTTATGGTGCAGTTTCAACGTCTGAGCCTGGATCAGCAAAGCATCTTGCTGAAAGTTGGAGGAGCTAGATTCAGCATTTTGAGCTTGCAGAGAAATCCAAGAAGGTGAAATGTGCAATGTTTCACAGGAGATGAATTGAAGCCAAGTAAAATCACTGACTGAAAAAGTTAAAATGAACACACTACAAACTATAAAGACAAAATGAAAGCCAACACAGAGCAAAGAGACATGTTGCAGCAGATGTAGCTTTAAACACAAACAATATAAACGGTCCTGTAATAGGCCAAATGTGTAAGACATGCACAAGAAATCACTTTGCCAAGTTGTGCTGACTCAAGACTCAATAGCCCCAACAGAGAAATTTCATGTTGGTGAGCAGAAGGAGATGACCTGCAGCACGGCATGTAATGGAGGCAGACGATTGCTGTGTAGCAATCTCGTCAGAGATGTTCAGTTCCGTCAAGTCCAAATTTAATTAGTTCAGCTTTTAAAATACCCATGTCTAGAAAGAAGATAAGTAGACATTGTGGCGTCACAATCAAATTACATCACGGCACGCTAAGATGAGGGAGTTGAATATTGGTGACACCCACGCCAACTGTTGCATTAAGCTTAGATGTTGTTGATTGAATTGAATCCACAGGATTGGAAACTGACGGGCACTTACTTGAGTTTTGCCGTGCATGCGTTCTTTCAGGCGGACCAGCTCTTTCCACCATATGAAGGTCCGTTGACGTTGTCTTGACTCACAATTACGTTTACAGTAGCGTTTCACGGTCAACAAAAACGTTTTTTCCCCACCACAAGATCCACCAAACACACACTCCACACAGGTGAGTGCAACTACTAACAAGTAAAACCACTCCCCCTGATGACACCACCAATCACTTGTGAAAGTGGAGCGTGCACGCTCCCAGCTCATGCACAACGCACAAGTGCACATCCCAATGAGGAAAAAAACCACCCATAAACACTATTTGGCTCCTACAGATATCATTGCAAACCATGTGAATCACAAAAGAAAAAAATAAATCGAGTATAGGTGCAAAGATGAATCTACTAACCGGCTTGTCAAATTAAACGTTTATGATAATTCATTATTTTCATACTTGGTTTAAAATGTTCCAAATCCCTCAATTTTCACCCTCTGAACAGTAAATATTATCAGATCTATGTAGCCTTTGATGAAAGCATCTATTTGTTTGCTTCATCAAAAATAAGACATTTGCAAACATTTGCTTTTACTTTAAAAAATAATGATCAACATTTTTCAATATCGACACGGTGATCGACTGGTTAGCATGTCCGCCTCACAGTTCAGAGGTCGTGGGTTCGATCCCGGCCCTGGCCTCCCTGTGTGGAGTTTGCATGTTCTCCCCGTGCCTGCGTGGGTTTTCTCCGGGTACTCCGGTTTCCTCCCACATTCCCAAAACATGCATGGTAACTTGATTGGACTTTCTAAACTGCCCCTAGGTGTGATTGTGAGTGCGGATGTTTGTCTCTGTGTGCCCTGTGATTGGCTGGCAACCAATTCAGGGTGTCCCGTGCCTACTGCCCGAAGACAGCTGGGATAGGCTCCAGCACTCCTCGCGACCCTTGTGAGGATAAGCGGTATCGATAATGGATGGATGGATGGATTTTTCAATATGCTCTGATGTGCCAAAGACAAATCTAATCACCGAATCATAATACATTTGTGCATTTTCTTCACAGATAATTCGAAAGCCGTGTTTTAGAATGAAAGGATAGAAATAAAATGTTTGTTTTGATTCATAGGATTATTCATGAAGACAGACCCCAACCTCCCTTGACGACAAGAGTTCGAAACGATCCGCCTTTTCTGCAACATTCAACAACAACATAGCGAGTGAAAAGGAAAAGGAAAGGGAAACATATACATGTAAGTAATATTTATTAATTTTTAGGGTAATGACAATTGTGGTTTGATTAGATGTTCTCTAGTACTTACCAGTAATGACCTGTTCTGAGTTGGTAAACACTCGCTATAGAGCTGGCTTAACACACTGTTGGAGGAAAATAACATTGACACTAAAGGCTAGAATGACAGCTGCCCTGCTGCAGGTACTACACCCTGAGAAGCAATAATGGCAATTTCATTGAATTGCTGGAGTTATGGTTACTTTTTCATTCAGCTGTTACTATGCAGCTGAGACCGTTCCCCAAGAGGGAAAAAATGAGCGAATTACAATAACTGTGCCCTACAGTTGACGGTCAGACCCTAGATTTTAAAACACGAGGCCTGTTATTTATTAGTTTAAGAAAACTGTGTCTATTGTTGTTGTGACCTAAATGAAAATCAGATCACATTTATGTCCAATGTATGCTGAGATCCAGGTATTTCCAAAGGCTTCACATACTGTACATTACTTGCAACTGTACACGCAATAGAGAGACACATTCTGAAAAAAGAAATGTCTAACAGTCGTTATGGGGGAAATGCCAGATGCACATTGATGCTTCATCATAATTATCTGAAATGCAATGGTCTGAACTGAATGAAGTTTGAGACAGAATCATAATACATTGGATAAGCGTCAGCTACAGGATTAAAAAAAAAAGTTATTTGTCCTCACAACATTGAAAATCAAGAGTTTGTCATGATCTGTATTTGGACTTTTGCTTTGTTTTGAATACATTTAGTTTTGTTTTCATGTTGCCTTTTTTATTTTTTTAAAAAATTTTTTATTCCAAACTGTATTGTTTTCCCTTTTGAAATTCCTGTAATTAAACACTTTTCAAAAACACTGCTGATTTGCTTCCCTGCAATTGGGTCCTCAACCCTGCCAAACTTCAATAGAGTTGTGGTTTCATTTCAACTGCAGAATGGTGCATTACGAAAACTCACTTGACGACAACAAATCACTTCTTCTCTGCCAGTGAGGTTACAGCAGCTGGAGTGAACGATTACAGTTGCCAGTCAGACAAACAACAAGTGAAACAAGTTGAGAAAAAACTAAATGAAATAAAAATGCTTCATGTACACACTCCATTCGAATATTCTGTTCCGGTCAAGACCATTCCGATGAAGATTTTATTACAAATGAGATAAGTTATGTTAATTGATAAGCCGATCGGCGCGCATGCAAACTCTTTTGAAATTTTGCATGTCTGTAACATCAGTATACGCGTTTCTGTTATTCCCGGAAGCCTAGTAGAAGCAGAGCGAGTGAAAGACATGGTGGGCGCAAGACTGAACTGAATACATTGGAGCTTCATGAGGAAGTGTTAAGTTGACGTAACAGCGCAAACGGGAAAAATACAAGAAATAACACTAATGCTAATGTAAAGTAGATGTCAAATAAAGTAGAATGGACAATAAAACGGAGAGGATCATACAAGGAGTATGATGTATCCAGCTGACTCAAATTTAGAGTGGCAAGGTATGGATGTGGGTGCTCCTATTAGAGAACACAGGCCCGTATTGTGCAACAACACAGACAAATAATAACTTAGCAACATCATCCAATGTATAACAATATGCCTATACTTTACAATTCACTGTATTGAGCAATTAAACAATACAAACAATACACATTCACACGTCTCATCATCGAGATAGTTAGCATAATAGCCGAAATAACTAACCAGTGGTGACACTCACTCACGAAAATATAACTATGCTATTATTCACAGCAGCCACCCTACACAAACTTAAATGATCAAACTCACCTTCTAACATTTGCACACAACAACAAACGAGGTGAAACACAGGCAATCTGCAAATAAGGAGTCTGGAGGGCACGAACGAATTACTAGCTCTGTCGAAGATAAAAAGAAAAACAACAACGTCACTTGCTATCGATACTTAGCGCTTGAGGGATGTTCATTGACCGCTCACAATGTGGGACATCGCAGCACCACGTGGAAACTCAATGAACTAATCAATTGGCAACAATAACTAGTAGTAAAACTAACGTGGGCTTTCTAACAGACGGAGTGATGTTTTGTAGACATGCCAGTCGCTACGGCTTTTTTTACTACTACTTCCGGGACATTTGGTCATCAGCACGTCAAAATAATTTGTTGCCATCAAAAGTGTGATGCAAGAACACGTAAATCCTAATCTGATGAATATTTTTAGTGTCCACAAGAGCAGTGCATCCAATCATAATTTTTAACTCTGATCGGATTAAAGAAATGTTTCCCTTGTACGTAGCGATTATCCACCATGTACCAGTGTGCTTGGGCAAATGTACAACACCCCTTCCCAAAATGGCCAAATGAAAGAAGGAAAACAAGAGCTTTCAAGACAGGTGGACGGTAGAATATCTATTCACGACTGAAAATGGCAGACCTGTTTGTCTTGTGCGGGTTGCCAATGTAGCTGTAACGAAAGAATATGGTAAGTGGTCTTAAATCTGTATCGCGCTATTCCACCTTCAAGGTAGACAAAGCGCTTTTGAACCGTCTTCCATTCACTACTGATGACGCAACATCACAAGCAACTGGGTTTTCTCCAGGACCCTTCGACATAGACACATGGGCTGAGGATCGAACCAACAACCCTTGGGTTTGGGAAAGGAACCACTCTACCACCTTGAGCCATGCCACCCTGCACAATGTGGGATAAAATAGAATAGGATGGAACAGAAAGAGACACTGAAGCGAAACAACACAAATACTTGTACGAGGGCCTGTACGCAATGCAGAAGCTCCAAAAGGTAGAGAAGACACAAATTAGCAGAGCTGGGCAGTCCGTCCCTGGGCCGGACCGGTCGAACCCTCCGGCCCGGCCGGATGCCCACTTTTGGGGCGGAGGGGTGGGGGGGTGACAAATTTTTTAAAATGGCTGGGCTAAGCATGGCTGGAAGTGGATTTTAGTCCGGCCCACTAATCGGCCCTCATGCGTGTGACTTGCTCGCGAGGCGGCCAAATTTCATCTCAGCCTACTCGGTGAAAGGCTTCTTTTTAGGCTTCTTTCAAAACAACTTGTGTCCGGGAGTATATACAAGTTAAGGGCAGCACTCAAGTATGACACTGGCACATCATGCACTTTCCTACTTCCGGAAATACGCCATAGCAAAACTGCTGTGTAGTGGTTTGCTGGCATGCTTTTATTTTGAAGGCCGGGAAGTGAGGAAAATAAGTAACTTGTTGAATGCTTGCAGACTTGTCGTCTGCTGGATCCAAATAATTATGCAATGCGACAAAACCAAGCCCAGGGCTCGCAATGGAAGTAATCACACGCAGCGAAGTAAGTACGTGAGTAAGTGGCGCGTTTGAAGTGTGTCAACAGTGGGTTTGAATAGTAAGTTAGCCAGCTAATTGTCTTTAAATAAACCTCTTCCGTTAGCATCCCTCCCGCGGGGGCATCATGCACGTTTTTTTTTTTTTTTTTTTTTCTTTGGGTTAGGGAGGGGGGCGACAATGTTTATGGATATGGCCGGGGGGGTCGCGGCCGGAAGGGTACCCATGTCAAGGTTGGAGGGTCGCGGCTGGACGGGCAAAAACTGAGTTAAGTGCCCGGCTCTGCAAATTAGTCTGTTTCATACCAGTTACGTGCGGTGAGGTTCATGACTGGTGGAGAGGCACTACTTCTCTGGAATCGGATATAAAAATACTGTAAACATATGGTTGTTTCTCTTTGTTCAGTTAAATCTTGCTGATCTATTGAGATAAGACACAAAGGAATGTGAATAGTAAAGCAATGGTTGCTCAAGTCCCCCAGAAGAGCTGGACGAAAAGGCCGGGCGGAGAAGTCTGGGCTTCCTTGCTAACGCTCCTGTCGCCGACCGGCTAAGCAGAAGAAATGAATGTATGCTAATGTAATGGCTTTCACTTCAGTGTAAAGTCTTTCAAGAGACAGACTGAGATCAAATCAAAGATTCTCACAAGGAATATCAAATCACAGTCCAAAGAAATCTATAGAAATGACATCCTGTATAGGAAGCCTTATGACCGCAGAGATGAAATGAATATAAAAAGATTTGCCATCCTCTTTCTTAGCTCAATAATTAAAATGTACCTTCCTTGTAGACCTGCTGCCAATGCCCTGCACACACCCCAATTTATAGCAGAGTGCTGTGTGTATGCAGCTGGAGCTTTTATCATTAGTAAGACTGTTTTTACATACTGTGTGGAAAAGCTTATTGCCAAAATAAACACATGGCTTGAGTGACATCAAAAGAAGCTTCAGCAAAGCCTTTGTTTAGTTTTGCAACAGTAGCGTGACCATATTATGATTTCCAAAAATGAGGACACTCGGCCTAGCCTCCCGATACTGAAATGTTACTCAAAGATGCCATACATGGAAACTGTAATAAATAGGGATACACAACATTGGAAAAACATGCAATATACGATATTGCAATGCAGGTAACGACCAATCACGGCGGACCTGCTTTCTGAAGTTGAGCCATGATTGGTCGTTACCTGAGCCCTGAGCAACTCTGATGTCGTTTTCAGTTGACAACCAGTGGCAAAACAGCTGCGCCCTGAGATTTTACTACTTAACCCATATTCCATCCATCCATCCATTACCTATACCGCTTATCCTCACAAGGGTTGCGGGGCATGCTGGAGCCTATCCCAGCTGTCTTCGGGCAGTAGGCGGGGGACACCCCGAATTGGTTGCCAGCCAATCGCAAGGCACACAGAGACAAACATCCGCACTCACAATCACACCTAGGGGCAATTAAGAGTGTCCAATCAACTTACCATGCATGTTTTTGGAATGTGGGAGGAAACCGGAGTACCCGGAGAAAACCCACGCAGGCACGGGGAGAACATGCAAACTCCACACAGGGAGGCCGGGGCCGGGATCGAACCCACGACCTCTGAACTGTGAGGCGGACGTGCTAACCAGTCGTCCACTGTGCCGTCCAACCCATATTCCACAAAGGAAATATTTAATAAGAATGCCGTGTTTGGACTAGTGGGGCTGCATAGAATATTTTCTTGGGGTTGACTTCCGCTTTAAGATTACACCTGATTGTTAGAAGTTAGATTAACCCATAGAATTCAATATACATTCATTGCATGGTCTTGTGCATTCGGCACCGCATGTCCCATTATCACAATGACAATATTTTTTCAATACAGTATACTCTATTGTGCAGCCCTAATTTAAATCATGCCTTCTTTATATGTGTAGAAAAAAAAACGTAAAAGTAACTCTCTTGGAGTCTTAGTAAAATATGACAATGTTCTAAATAATACCTCTTTTGTCCATGTTAAAATCCATCTTTAACAAAATATTTCTGACTATCTTTTGAATGTAATAATGTAAATAATAAAACAGTAGACTCACAGGGATATTAATTTCAAAAAGACCGGCATCTTTATTAGACATTGCAATACATGCAAGCTTCAGTTCAGTTCTGAACCGTAATCATAACACACATCAGGTCCAGTGACTTTAACCACAGTGGTGAAAGGGATGTCGTATTACATGCTTCAACTAGGGGCTTCATTCCATCCTATTTCAGCAGCAAACAGTTTTCTATGGCACTCAGGCATGTAACTGAGCACATACACACACACACATTTGTCCTAACTGACGCTGATTTCTCTTCCGGGTTCTAATCCCACCCGAGCCCCCGCCAGTGTCAACATCACACAGGCCACACGCCGGTAAGAAGATGTTTGGTCACCATGTCCAACAGGAAGGACACGCTAGTAAGAAGACGTTTGATCACCATGTCCAACAAGAAGGACAAAAAAAGTTGTATTGTTGTTGTTTTAATGTCAGTTAAACGTGACATTTTCTAACCACAACCAGCTTGTGCTTTTTTATTCACATCTTTAATTTTACTATGTGCAATCACAATGAGAAGAGCCCCTCCAAACGCCCTGTCCTTCCACCGTCCACTTCCTAGTACAACTATGCTGACTCAGTCGAGCTGAGCCCTGGCAAATGTTACTGCAAATGAATTAAACTGGCACCCTTCCACATTTTTTCTTGAGGAGTGTAATGCATTTATTGAATCTGTGAGATGTGTTGATTTATTATAATGGCCATTTTTGGAGGCTGTAATTTTGTGGTGCAGTTTGTAGGACAGTAATTGTCCTGAGTGGTCATTACGGCATAATATAAAATGGAACTGACAATTTATAGGCAAACATCCATCAATTTTGTAGGTAAGGCATTACAACCAGTAAAGTGACTATTGTACACTGATAACAGTCACATTTTTCTCAAAGGTCATAGTATTGTACAACGCACAGTGGTAGGTGTGATCAGAGGAGAAGACAATACTACCGAGGCAACAGAGGTTGCTGTCAACAACCCAGTAGTCAACTGCCAGAATGCCAAGCACTCCAAAAAATACCACTGTTTAAAGTACAGTAGTAATTCTATGTATTTCATTATAATTTCCGAAAATTGTGTTCTAACCATGAAGTAATTTGGCTGTAATGTTGTTGAAAGTGATCAATTAGCAGAGCTGGGCATTCCGCCTAGACGAAGGACCAGTCCATATATCCACCTATGACGGACGCCCATTTTGCAGGCGGTAAACTATAAACGGGAAAATAAAAAAATAAAAAAGACGGACTAAGCATAAGAGGAAGTGGATTTTCACCTGTCTGTGTAATCGTCTATAACCTGACATTTATAGTTATTGTTTCATTTGATGCAGGTAAATTTCCTGCTTGACTTGTGTATTTTTATCAGGCATGTTTTTGGTCAGCTAATGGATGCTAATAGCATGCCGCATAAGTGCTATTTTTACATCACGTGACATCACGTCATGAACTGGAAGAGGGTCAACATAGAAGGGCGCTTGCAGACGACTCCTGTTGGTACTGCTTGTTTTCTGCCCGTTTATCGCAGAAAATAACATGCCGAGTAAACACTGCCGCTATGGAACTTGCAGAAACGGCTCCAGACATTACGACCGGCCACAAATGAAGGATGTATTCTTGACAATCCCGATCCCTTGCCGGCCACTGCCTGCATCGAAGAGGTAAGCCATTTCAATCATTTTCTTTCTATTTTGCTTGGTGTTTGGCCCTGCTCCTCCTCCCTGATGACAACGAATGACGAGGAAAAATTTAGTCACACTGTTTTCTACTACTGTGTCCGGCCACTCTCTTTGACTTGAGAGTTTGTGTGGATGAGATGCTGCAGCGAACTCCCCAAAATTCCCATAAAGTCCTAGCTCTCTGCAACAGTGCACAATCTGTTAGACTATGACGTGTTTGGTTGTTTGATTTTGTGTGTGTGTGTCTGGGGCGGGGGTGTCGACAGAAGCACTAACGGAAGCGTGTTTAAAATGACAGACCGTCTGACCAATAGGCTCAGATTCAGAAAACAGGTCAGCCGTGATTGGTCGTTGTGAGCAGTTGTGATGTCATTTTCAGTCGACAGAAGACAAAATGGCCGCCCCCGGAGATGGCTAAAAATGAGTGCACTTTGCTGTTTAACACTTATGCCACAAACGCAATATTTATCAGAATTCCCTGTTTCAACTAGTGGGCTTGCATAGAACATATTCTTAAAAAAAATATGTTTGCGTTGACCTCCACTTTAAAACATCATCACTGGTTCAGAATGCGGATTACCACACATATTTGTTCCCTACATTTTGTAGCTAGTATGTTAAAAATGATTTGCTTGCTGCCCACGTAGCACCATAATATGCATCTGAGTATGGCAGCCTTTGAAGTTCAAAACGTGTTTAACGGTCTATTACGCAATATATATGTGTAATTATTCTTACTGAATCATTGTAAGACAATAGGCAACCTGACTGACCTGTGGAGATTTTTTACAAAGCCCACCTAGGAATCTTCAGGGGACTTATCCGAACTGTGCCATTGAGAATGTCAACAAACAACAAATAACAACTCAGTAAGGTATATCAAATGTTCTGCATCTGAACATGAATCCCTCCAGCAAGTAGAAAAAATACTGGCAGAACCAGCTCCCACTTAACCTTCGTTGATGAAATGTACCACAAGTGCTGCTTGGGAAAGGTGAGGAGGGACATTATCAACGATACCGTCGGCTCCTACCTTCACCATGTTTCCCCTACCCCGTTTCTCATTATAATCAACTGCACTTGTTGATGATACCAAGTAAATATTCTCATATGCAGTTCTCAGACGTTTTACATAAATGTCGGGGAAATACAACCAATGATTAAATGGGAACCATCTAATTATTCCTTTATTGCTACATTTTGTTTAATGAGTGTGCTATTCTGCTTTTTTTTTTAGTTTAATTTGAATCCAACGAAAAACAAAACAAGCATCTTAAAGCATCTGTCTTAAATAAGGTAAATAAGCCTTCACAGCAAAAAGTCAAGTGTTGAATTGACTCCCACTGAGTTGATTTAAACACTTTTTCAGTTTATCCATCCATCCATTATCGATACCGCTTATCCTCACAAGGGTCACGGGGCGTGGTGGAGCCTATCCCAGCTGTCTTCGAGCAGTAGGCGGGGGACACCCTGAATTGGTTGCCAGCCAATCGCAGGGCACACAGAGACAAACATCCGCACTCACAATCACACCTAGGGGCAATTTAGAGAGTCCAATCGACTTACCATGCATGTTTTTGGAATGTGGGAGGAAACCGGAGTACCCGGAGAAAACCCACGCAGGTACGGGGAGAACATGCAAACTCCACACAGGGAGGCCGGAGCCGGGATCGAACCCACGACCTCTGAACTGTGAGGCGGATGTGCTAACCAGCCCCTTTTTCAGTTTATATAGTTTGTATTTGTATTTTCAGTTTATATGGTTTGTATACTCCAGGGTCAAATCAACACTTTTTAAAATAGTTAAACATTAAACACTAGGAGATACATTTTTTATCTCACTAAGCAGAGTTAAATTAACACTACATGAGTAGACATGTAACTCTTCTCAGACACATTTGTTTCCTCTCTGTCAGTGTTAGTTTGACTCCTTCACTGATTGCCCTGACCAGCCACCAAAGCCAAAATCAGCGGTGCTACCAACTGAGCTATAGCGTCACCACAACTCATAACGCATGATAATGATGATCAAAAGTCAATCAATCAATCAATCAAAAGTAGATTAGTTATTTGACAAAACAGTGGAATGTCGTCCTTCATTTCACTGCAAACCACAAGTCCAATTTTGCATTCAAGACCATCAACTTCAACTCAATAACACTTCTTATGAAGAGATCATTTCAAGCTTGTCGCCGTTGACCACATTCATTTCTGTGAGAGAAAATGATTTCATGAGCCCAAAGTCCTTTTGTTTGAATGTAAACGTTTCCCAGTTGTAAGCAAGGGGGAAAATCGTACAGCGGGGTTAATCTAACCCAGTGTGATTAACTATGTAAAATAACACTCTGGACACCACTCAACTCTGAAAATGTTAAAATGACACTTTTGGAGTAAAAATCAACTCCCAAAAATATAACCCTGGAATTCTAGCACCCAATTTTTTTGCTATGTACACATCTTACAAATTCTGACAGGGTATGTAAACTTACGAGCAACAGTGTCCTACAGATGTGCATACACATAAATTATATCTGCAGATAGTCCCAAATCTGCACATTTTCTATTTTGGCATTTGAATTAAACCGTATTTCATTGAGCATATACATTTCATCTTCTCTTCAGCCTCTCCAGCTTCACTTTCTGCTCTCTCTTTTCACTCATCTTGGTGGCATTGCATGGCCCTGAAATACAAGTTAATCCTTTTATAATGGTTGAAATGAACTCTGGCGAGTTACTCTGAGGAACTCTAAGACCTGCTCAATTCTTACTGGGGGCATATTTTTTCCTGTACATTCTGGTTGGTACAACGATTGGGAAATCCAAGTATTGAAGAAATGAAGGAGGACATCGGCTTCATCAGTCATCTGTGGGGGAGAAAATATTTAATGAGAGGATAATGCAACCCACCTGAAAACATCTGCATTTATCTACATAAAATTACTAGGGGTGTCAATTAAACACGTTATTATCGTGTTAATTCAACCCCCTTTTGACGCCGTCAATTTTTTTATCGTGTGATTAAGGTTTCCATAGCAACCAGCGGCTGCATTGATAAAAGCTGCTGGTCACCACGATCTATACGTGTATATTTTAAAAAAAAAGCTTTAGAGTAGGGGAGGCGTTACATCTTCAAATTATTGACGATGAGGATGAATTGCACGGCTGAGTCCGACTGCCCCAGGGAGTCGCAACGTACACGTTTGTAGTGTAACCCTTAATTGAATTTTCTTCCTTATCTACGGAGGCCGTGATATGGCGACATAGGTTTCACTTTATATATTTCTTCTGGCGTCTTCCTTGCTAAAGAGAACCAACACGGCAGGACAGTGTTTTGATGCGTCTTTATCAGACATGAACAACCTCGCTCTAATTCACCTCTCTCTCCCTCTCGTTTCTTCTTCGCTCAGGAAATGCGCTGTACCAAACCAACTCAAAAACCAATAAATACTTTATCACAATAAAAATAAATAAATATATACTCACAAAGAAATATTGCAGCATTTTAGAAAAACAATAAATGCAAAATAATGCATGCAATCCCCAAATTAAAACAAAAAAAGTTGCCGCTTGCTCCTGTATTTTATAACAGCATGACACACACATGCAGCGCGAGACAATCTCATCGGTCCACCAACTGTTTCTCATTCATTTATCTGACATCGTTTACATTAAAATGTGCACAAAACAGAATTTTAATAAACAAAATACCAAACAAAAACAAAATATTATTAGACACTCGAGCAGCGAGTAATAATCGTTGTAGTCGATGAAGTCATTGCCAGAGGGCAAAAAAAATGACTTAAGTAAAAATGAGTTAAAGCACAGTTATATAAATATATATATATATATGTGTGTGTATATAGGTATGTATATAGGTATATATGTATATACGGGACTTGAATGCAATGCTTGTTTTTTAAGTTGAAGTGGAAGTCAACCCAAACATATTTTTTTCAAGAATATGTTCTATGCAAGTCCACTAGTGAAACAAGGCATTCTGATTAATATTGTGTTTGTGGAATATGAGTCAAGTAGCAAAATCGAGCCATCTAAGGGGTCGGCCATCTTATCACTTCTGTCGACTGAAAATGACATCATAGATGTCCTGGGGGCACAAATAACGACCAATCATGTCTCAGTCTCAGAAAAGAGGTGAGCTGTGATTGGTCGTTACCTGAGCCCTGGGCAACTGTGATGTCTTTTTCAGTCGACAGTCATGACAAAATAGCCGCCCCCAGTGATGGATAAAAACGGTTGGATTAAATCTTATTCCACAAACGCAATATTTATCAGAATGCCTTGTTTCACTAGTGGACTTGCATAGAACATTCTTGAAAAATAAATATGGTTGGGTTGACTTTCCCTTTAATAAAGTATTTGCATAAGAAAACCAATCATCTTATTCATGTAAAGGGTATTAAAATTCCCATATATCCATCCATCCATCCATTATCTCCCGCTTATCCGAAGTCGGGTCGCGGAGGCAGCAGCTTCAGCAGGGAAGCCCAGACTTCCCTCTCCCCAGCAACATCCTCCAGCTCTTCCGGAAGGATCCCAAGGCGTTCCCAGGCAAGCCGGGAGACATAGTCTCTCCAGCGTGTTCTGGGTCGTCCTCGGGGTCTCCTGCCGGTGGGACATGCCCGGAACACCTCACCAGGGAGGCGTCCAGGAGGCATCCTAATCAGATGCCCGAGCCACCTCAACTGGCTCCTCTCGACGCGGAGGAGCAGCGGCTCGACTCTGAGTCCCTCCCGGATGGCCGAACTTCTCACCCTATCTCTAAGGGAGAGCCCGGACACCCTGCGAAGGAAACCCATTTCGGCCGCTTGTATCCGAGATCTTGTTCTTTCGGTCATGACCCACAGCTCATGACCATAGGTGAGAGTAGGAACGTAGATCGACCGGTAAATTGAGAGCTTCGCCTTTCGGCTAAGCTCCTTCTTCACCACGACAGACCGATACAGGGTCCGCATCACAGCAGACGCTGCACCGATCCGCCTGTCGATCTCCCGTTCCATCTTACCCTCACTCGTGAACAAGACCCCAAGATACTTGAACTCCTCCACTTGGGGCAGAATCTCATCCCCGACCTGGAGAGGGCACGCCACCCTTTTCCGACTGAGGACCATGGTCTCAGATTTGGAGGTGCTGATCTTCATTCCGACCGTTTCACACTCGGCTGCGAACCGCTCCAGCGAGAGTTGGAGATCGCGGCTTGAAGAAGCCAACAGTACTACATCATCTGCAAAAAGCAGAGATGCAATACTGAGGCCACCAAACCGGACCCCCTCGACACCTCGGCTGCGCCTAGAAATTCTGTCCATAAAGGTTATCAACAGAATCGGTGACAAAGGGCAGCCTTGGCGGAGTCCAACGCCCACAGGAAACGAATCCGACTTACTGCCGGCAATTCGGACCAAACTCTGGCATCGGTGGTACAGGGACCGGACAGCCCTTATCAGGGGGCTCGGTACCCCGTACTCCCGAAGCACCCCCCACAGAACTCCCCGAGGGACACGGTCGAACGCCTTCTCCAAGTCCACAAAACACATGTAGACCGGTTGGGCAAACTCCCATGCACCCTCGAGGACCCTGCTGAGGGTGTAGAGCTGGTCCACTGTTCCACGGCCAGGACGAAAACCACATTGCTCCTCCTGAATCCGGGATTCGACCTTCCGACGGACCCTCCTCTCCAGCACCCCTGAATAGACCTTGCTGGGGAGGCTGAGGAGTGTGATCCCTCTGTAATTGGAGCACACCCTCCGGTCCCCCTTCTTAAAAAGGGGGACCACCACCCCGGTCTGCCAATCCAGAGGCACTGTCCCCGATGTCCACGCGATGTTGAAGAGACGTGTCAACCATGACAGCCCCTCAACATCCAGAGCCTTTATGAACTCCGGGCGGATCTCATCCACCCCCGGGGCTTTGCCACCGAGGAGCTTTTTGACTACCTCGGTGACTTCAACCCCAGAGATAGGAGAGCCCACCTCAGAGTCTCCAGGCTCTGCTTCCTCAGTGGAAGGCGTGTCGGTGGAATTGAGGAGGTCTTCGAAGTACTCTCCCCACCGACCCACAACGTCCCGAGTTGAGGTCAGCAGCACCCCATCTCCACTATAAACAGTGTTAATGGTGCACTGCTTCCCCCTCCTGAGACGCCGGATGGTGGACCAGAATTTCCTCAAAGCCGTCCGGAAGTCATTTTCCATGGCCTCCCCGAACTCCTCCCACACCCGGGTTTTTGCCTCAGCAACCGCCAGAGCCGCATTCCGCTTGGCCTGCCGGTACCCGTCAGCTGCCTCCGGGGTCCCGCAGGCCAAAAAGGCCCGATAGGACTCCTTCTTCAGCTGGACAGCATCCCTTACCGCTGGTGTCCACCAGCGGGTTCGGGGATTGCCGCCGCGACAGGCACCGACCACCTTGCGGCCGCAGCTCCGATCGGCCGCCTCAACAATGGAGGCATGAAACATGGTCCACTCGGACTCGATGTCCCCCGCCTCCCCCGGGACGTGGGAAAAGTTCTGCCGGAGGTGGGAGTTGAAACTCCTTCTGACAGGGGATTCTGCCAGACGTTCCCAGCAAACCCTCACAATACGTTTGGGTCTGCCAGGTCGGACCGGCATCTTCCCCCACCATCGGAGCCAACTCACCACCAGATGGTGATCAGTTGACAGCTCCGCCCCTCTCTTCACCCGAGTGTCCAAAACATGCGGCCGCAAGTCCGATGATACGACTACAAAGTCGATCATCGAACTGCGGCCTAGGGTATCCTGGTGCCAAGTGCACATATGGACACCCTTATGCTTGAACATGGTGTTCGTTATGGACAATCCGTGATGAGCACAGAAGTCCAGTAACCGAACACCGCTCGGGTTCAGATCGGGGGGGCCGTTCCTCCCAATCACACCTCTCCAGGTCTCACTGTCATTGCCCACGTGAGCATTGAAGTCCCCCAGCAGAACGATGGAGTCCCCAGGTGGAGCGCCCTCCAGCACACCCTCCAAGGACTCCAAAAAGGGTGGGTACTCTGCGCTGCCGTTTGGTGCATAAGCACAAACAACAGTCAGGACCCGTCCCCCCACCCTCAGGCGGAGGGAGGCTACCCTCTCGTCCACCGGGGTAAACCCCAATGTACAGGCGCCAAGCCGGGGGGCAATAAGTATGCCCACACCTGCTCGGCGCCTCTCACCCTGGGCAACTCCAGAGTGGAAGAGTGTCCAACCCCTCTCGAGAGGACTGGGACCAGAACCCAAGCTGTGCGTGGAGGTGAGCCCGACTATATCTAATCGGAACCTCTCAGCCTCACACACCAGCTCAGGCTCCTTCCCTGCCAGAGAGGTGACATTCCATGTCCCAAGAGCTAGTTTTTGCTGCCGGGGATCGGACCGCCAAGGTCCCCGTCTTCCGCCGCCGCCCAGCTCACACGGCACCCGACCCCTTTGGCCCCTCCCACCAGTGGTGAGCCCATGGGAAGGGGGACCCACGTATCCTTTTCGGGCTGAGCCCGGCCGGGCCCCATGGGTGCAGGCCCGGCCACCAGGCGCTCGCCGTCGAGCCCCACCTCCAGGCCTGGCTCCAGAAGGGGGCCCCGGTGACCCGCGTCCGGGCGAGGGAAAACGTGGTCCATTAATTTTTCTCATCATAAGGGGTCATTTTGAGCCGTGCTTAGTCTGGTCCCTCACCTAGGACCTGTTTGCCATGGGTGACCCTACCAGGGGCATAAAGCCCCAGACAACGTAGCTCCTAGGATCATTGGGGCGCGCAAACCCCTCCACCACGATAAGGTGACGGCTCACGGGGGGAATTCCCATATACATATATATATGCTGTATATATATAATTCCCATATATATATATATATATATATATATATATATATATATATATATATATATATATATATATATATATATATATATATATATATATATATGTATATATTATATAAAAATAATAGGACAGAAAAATCAAGGGACTTTTTACAATAAATAAAATATGCGATTAACTACGGGTTAACTATGAAAAATGCGATTAAATATTTTAATTGATTGACAGCACTAAAAATTGCATAAACATTAAATGCGGGCATGCCACTTTCAAACCATCAATGCAAAGTTAATCACCAACTGCACAGTATATGTGACTTTATTTAATTGGATTCACAGTGAGTCACTGAATGCAGACAGGCAAAAGTGTTTAGTCCTAATACTGTTTGTCAAGCTCTCTAGTGTTTTGCATCACTAACTGGGAGCTATCAGAAGTTTGCAGGCACAAAGGGACAGAAAAGTAGGGGTGTTCCAATCTGTGTTTTAAGCTGCCGATAGCGATATCGATCATCAATGAGTGTGATTGGCCGGTACCAATAACAATCACATGGATTTGCTGTAAAATGTTCAATATTAGAGCGAACAATTTTTCAACAATCTGCTGTTGTTATTTTTGATTAATTGAGTCATCAGATTTTTATGAACAAAAACATTAGTTTCATTTCTATCCCTTTATTGAAAAACAGGACATCGCTTCAAATTTATCTTAACTAGGGTTGCCAACTGTCCCGTATAAGCCGGGACGTCCCGTATATTGGGCTAATTTGGTTTGTCCCATTCGGGACCATAAATGTCCCGTATATTGACTATCAACTCTTGCAAATACAGAAAACTGCAATCTACTGATCCTGTAATATAAGATGCTTTTAGTATGGATTTGGATGGCGATCGATTGTCAATAATGATGTACACAGACGAGTTGGCAGCTCAATGTCTTTTACTTGTATACTTGCTCGAACAAACTTTGCTGGTTCTTAAACATTGATAACACATTACAGCGCTCGTAAGGGAGATTCTCGGTACTACACATGACAGATCCTAGATCAGATAAAGCGCCAATCTCAGAACAAGCGTCAATCACTCCACCTGTCATGTAAGGACTTCTCTCTGGCTGCGCAAACGGACAGCAGACTGCTTGAGTCAGTCAAAAGCAGCCAAAAGTATCCATGGAAAAATTAATTTGGTGAGTCACACACATTTCAGATTTCCTACACCCGTTTTTTGATGAAAAGAGCCAAATTGTGGTTTCATATGAGGTGACATATCGTCGCTGTCCTGTGAAAAACACAGTCCATTTTTTTCATTTTTTCTTATTATTTACGTGAAAGTGGTTTCCGCATTAACGTGAAAATTAGAAAAAAAATCCAAAATTCATACATCATGCTCACACCACCGTGGCACTGTGCACCTGTCCCTTATTTAGGAGTGAGAAAGTTGGCAACTCTATCCGTAACTTAGCTCGCTATCTGACGCTCCCGAAGAGGCCCCTAAAAGCACAACGCACTGTGATGCGGAACGTTAAAAAACTCCTCCTCCAGGGCTTGTCGATGAGGTTTTTATCCGACATTGACACCCACTCGCCCCGTGACGCTAACGGCTTCATGAATTGGCTGCAATTGCTAGCAGACGCGAATGTACTCGACTGCATGTGCTGTGGCGGGCGTCCACAGCACACGTCTGGACATTAAGAAGCTGATTTAGTTCTGCTAACCTTGTCTGTTTAGCGACTTTGAGCAGTTACTGTTACTTTGAACACCACCGCCGCAGATACTGTTAGCCAGGCATGCCTTCTGAGACTTAACAAAACGTGTCTGAAAAAAATGTCTGAAAAACCTACGAGCAGTTCTCATCGGGGTTCGTGTGTACAGTACATTCCTTCTCTTGACCACTTCAGCCTGTGTACAGTAAGTAGAGAAGCGATCGACATGGTGCTTTTGATTTTGTGGAGGTAAGTGTGCTCATATGAGCTCACGTTTTACTTAAAAAAAACTCAAATTTCTGTGCAGAATGCTTTTATATTTTCAGTAGTGGACAAAAGTAGTAATGGGCATATGAATTTTAGTGGCGATTGGTCTCCATTTCCGACATCAGAATGTGACAAACCAAACGATTGTCGCAATGCTGTTTTGTTTGCTCTGCCTTGGGTTTTTCCTTTCTGTTGCAGTCTCCATGGAGCATGTCAGTGGGCGGAGTCTCCTGCGTCACACCTTCTGGCAAGTGTCGTCAGTAGACTATTTAAACCCAGGGGAAATGGAGGGAAGATAAGTTATTGTTTCTTTGCCATCATGCACTCTCCTCCTGTTTAGTCCTGCCAATAGTTCCACTTGTTTGTCATTTTTGCCTCTAAGTACGACTGTGATTTTGTCTTACCTGATTTCCCTGCTTAGTGTAGATTGTTTTGTTTTGCATTTTGTTTGTAGCGGTGTCTTCCCTCCTTTGTTCTCTGCCCACCTTGTTTTTGTTTATTTCGGTGACTTGCCTTTTCTTATTGAACTTTTGTCACGTCCTCTTTTGTTAATTGATTTAACCTCGTGCTTGCATGCTGCTTTTGTTCAAATTAATACTGCGTAATCTACTTCATTGTTTGCTTTGGAATCCACCATTAATGTTCTTACACGCACCAAGATAGCAATATTACAATGCTTGCCTCCCTGCTGAGATGGAAAAAATAACAAGCCAAGCTCCAAAAGGGGGCGTGCCAATTTGTTGTAAATCTCATCCCCAAAAAAGCAGTGGGACAGGGGCTTTAGGGGGTATGAATTTTAGTGCTGATGTCATTTTTACAAACAGACCTATTATATAAGTTCCTCGTCACCGGTTGTAGTGTGTCTTCAATGACCGCTCCGCTTGTCTGACTGCGCTCCGCTTGATTCTACTGGGAATGTAACTCTTTGTGCCTCTTTAGCCGGCTTGTCAGACTGGAGCCGTTGACAAGTTACATGCTGCTTATATAGAGAGCTGCCCCGCGCCAGCGTTTCTTCCTGATTGGTGGCCCTTGGCGGGAAACTGGCCATCCAATCGGTGTCGCTGTGTGCGGGAGGCCTCCCATCAATGCAGTGAATGGATGGATGATTTTCCCGCCGCGAGCCACCAATCGGAAAAAGGTGCTGGCACAGGGCAGCTCTCTATAGCGTCCTGCTACATTGTATATACGTGAATAAATAAAAAATGTAAAAAATACAAGCCTGATTATAGAATACTACAGCGATCAACCTTGAATGTGCAATAACAATCTGCCCATTCGCTCCATTCGGCGCATATAAAACAAGTCAACTTTTTTCGCACACTATGCTAATGCTATCAATATTGCTGTCTTGGTAAAGTTCAAGAACTGTTAAAAAAAAAAAAATAGCCGAGTGAACAGGCTGCTGTGTGGCCGTGTGTGACGTAGATATGCCCGACGCTGACTGGCTGCCGCGAGGCGGAATGGCAAAAAAGTTGACTCGTTTATAGTGCCTAGTGGAGCGAATGGGCGGATTTCATGTTATATTATATTATATTATATTATATTACATGTTATATTTCATGGTTATTAGTGTTTTTGAAAGACTTTTCAGGGTTTAAATGAGCTTTTCCAATACAAGTTGTTTAAATAGATATTGTTCCATCTTCTGATCGACCTTGTGATTGTTGATTGAAATCAAAAACCATGATCGCATAAAACTTAGAGTTCAATTCCCAAACGCTTATTGTGTAGTTAAAAAGAAAAGTGATGTAATACAGTAATAAACACGCCCCTGTCCCTGCTTTTTGGGGAATGTTTTTCTAGGCATCATATTCTAAATGATTTAGTATTTGAAAAAAAAAAAGAATGTATTAATTTGAACATCACATATCTTGTCTTTTATATACTGTAGATTCGCAAATCATTGCATTCTGTTTGTATTTGTTTTGCACAACACCCCAACTTAAGTGGAATGGGGTAGGTGGGTGTGGGGGGTGGGGGGTATATTAAATAATGTTGATGATGCAGTACATGTTATTTGATTATTTGTTTGTTATATGATTACATTAATACAGTTAATAATGGAATTAATTTGTTATTCATCAAATTGTATTGTATTGTATCTGAGCTATAACACAATTTTTACAAGTCGGACTTTGTTGATTCTTGTAAAGGACTCCCAGACCGGCAATCAAAAGCCTTTGTATAAACATTGCTGCACATTACATAAATTGCACGAGATCAAAAGAGAAGCCAAGCCCAAGATAGATGCAGTCTCTGGCATCCAAAGCATAAGTAAAAACGTACGGTTCGTGATTTATCAAAATCACGATCAAGCAGAAAGATCTTGGCACATGGTAGTTGGTGATCAATAAAATATTACCTCAAGACAAATGCTTTAAAAGCGGAAACCAAACAGCAGCCAGAGTCCACAGACAGCAACAGAATACCAAAGGAGATTTAGCAAGTTGCCCCTCGTTCCTCAGAGATTAGAGGAGGGGGAAGGAAAGGAGATGTGTTGGGGAGGCAGAAATGAAGAGAAATGAGGAGCAGCAGCTTTGGAGAGGCAGAGCGGCAGAGAGAATAAAAGGAGGAGGTGTGGAGACCCATGCGGCTGCATATCTACTCTCAGTATCCAGGATCCCTGAAGTGTACATGGGTCTCGGCTGGCTGCAGTCCGTTCCGCGTGGACTGGCTGCGGGCCGCCGGAGCGGCTCCGAACGGCGGAGGCAGTAAGAGCGCAAACAACGCCTGCGGCCACTGAAGGGCACGCGGCTGATATTTAGGACATGTCGTGGGGGAGAAGAAAAAGAATGCAAGCAATCTACCACGCAGGGGAGTGACGAGAAAGGGGGGCTATGGACATGCCGGGGGATGGATCGTTGTTGAAGAATCAGAGCGAACATGGGCCGGAGCCGAGCCGGGGAGGCGCGCGTCCTGCATGGGCAGTCACGGCGCTGGCCAGCGTGCTGATCTTCACCACTGTGGTGGATGTGTTGGGGAACCTGCTGGTCATCACCTCTGTGGCGAGAAACCGTAAACTCCGAAATGTGGGTAAGAAGCTCAAATCGATTGGTATGCACGTGTGCGAGCGCGTGCGTGCGCTCGTGTCAACAAACATCCTCACGCACGAGAGGCTGAGAGACAAGCGGAACGTTTTTATGCGAGTCAACCTTGACTGAGTAGATGATACGACGCACTTTTAGGGAGTCGGTCGAAAACGAATGGATTTGAATGAATTCAGGTGCCAAACTGAATGAATGGGTGGCTTTCAATTGTCTGCTTCATTCATTTCAGACTAATGAAGTATTACTAAAGTTGTCTTGAGCTATTTGCATTCCACACAGAGCCCTGAACTTGGCTCTTGCTGGTTGAATGCTTTGCTTATTTACCAGATTGTTTGTTCATGTAAAGTGACCATAATGGGATAATGAGGATCTATGCATCAGATAAGTACCACATAATCATGTGTACTTGCAGTGTGACATCTAATTGGTAAAAAGCACAGAGAAATTGTGTGATAACATGTGCATGTAAAAGAAGTCCCAATGAAGTGACAACATGAATGAATTTTGTAAACAAATTAGACAGATACTACCTAGGCTACTATACACCTGCAGTTCTTCCGCATCGAGAGCTTGCATATTTATTTTAAGATCAGTGATTCGTCTGTGGAGATGGCAGCAAGGAGGGGCTTTGGTGTTAAACTCTGTTTTCTGCTTCTGAGGTATACTCACAGGAACTGTACTAGAATAGTGCCTGGATTCTTACTGAAGCCAAGCGATTTTAAATTTCAGTGTATTCAATAGGGGTGTCCCAAGCCAATATTTGTATCGGATATCAGCCCAAAAACCAGTATCAAATTTTATCGGTCTACATCCAAAATTCCCGAGATTAGCAATCAAAGCAGTCCAATCCAGAATCCACTCCTGGTGGTGTGTCCTACAGCGTCTGAATCTATATAGCATGTGGAACTCACGTGATAAAAAAGACCACTCATGAGAAGGAGCTAAAGAAGCTGTCGGCTGTGTGGTAGTCCTATACAGGGCTCTATGGTACGGCGGTTTTGCGGTTGCACTTCCAAATGCAGGTTCCCAAATTTCACAATGTGGCGATAGAAAGGAATTATAGGTGGTACATTGCAATCAGCCGAAGTCGAGAGCTGATATCACGATTTTTAATAAATAAGCTTACGGTTGAAAAAAAACAAATTCACAAGCGCACGCACTGCTGGCATTCGCTTGAATGAGAGCCGTATTCAAGGCTCCCTCGGCGGGAGCTGGTAGCCGGCACGACGGTCGTGGGCCCGCCTTGGGGGTGGAGGCTTCAGGCGGCTGTCCGGTGGAGGGGTCGGATGCAGGAGAGTGAGGGCGACCTTTTCCTTTTTCACTGTACTGTACCTGCTGCTGGATATTATAATCATGTGGACTTAATCAACGTTGGATTACAGTACCAACTGACGAGTTGACGAGCACTTTCAGCATCCTGGAGGAGAGAGCGCGACCAGACGGATCTCTCCGTGAATTGCTGGCGGGTCTGGCAGACTCTGTAAGCGGCGGAGGTCATGGAAACAAAAGCGGGACTACAGAGCTAAGCAAGCTACGCAAGCCTCCGCTGTCGATTTGGAACAAGAACTAGTGCAAAATTACTATGTTGGTGACTGTTCCATTTATTATCCCATTAAGGCCAGGAGGGCATATCTGTTTTTCTACCACGAAAGCCGGAAGCGCTGTTGCGTGTTTCTACCTTTAAAGCCGGGAGAGCGTATACATCATTTTCTGTTTTTGAATCCAACAAAATGATTCGGAATATACACGTTGATGTTGAAGTGACTTCTCAGAGGATGTCTGTAATGTCCGCCATTAGTGGCGGACGCTGCTGAAGTGAAAAAGACAACGCGCTTGTGGACTTTGAACCAGTGGAACCAGTCGACCGTGGTATACGGTTAAGACATGTTTGAAGACAATGACAATAGTGATGTCTGTTACAGAATAGAGGTTGGTATTGGCCACTCGATTTAAAAAAAAAATTAAAATGGTGCTTCTCTTGCACCAATAAAAAAATTAAGTTATTTTTACATCTTCGATTGAAACAGTAAAAGTTAATAAACTCGGGTCAGTTTGAAAGCCACATGTCTAAGCTTTCAATTTCTTTTTAAATCTGCTACAGGGGCTGAGATATTGATTATTTTCGAGGTGTTGAATTTCTGGGAAAACTTCAAGTTTTCGAGGATGATTCCAAAGACGACCTTAAGTTTTAGAGAGATGTTGAGCCAGGCGCTTTAAGCCTTAATGGGTTAATCACTTAAACCTGGCTACTAACTCAGATTCTACAGGCTTCAATGCAACTGTACTTGAGGCTAAACTCAGCACAAAGTAAACTTTGCATCGTCAGTTTATGATGTCCAGTATTGCTCAGACTACAACAAAGGGACAGCTTTATTGCACGCTTTTACGATCCTGGTGAGGTTGTAAGTGCTTCAGAAAATGGACAAATGGATAGTAAAGACTGTCATTACTGTCATAATAGTCATTAATACTTGTTGGAATAACAGCCATGGCTCATTGGAAGTGCAGCAATGATGAGTCATATATTAAAACATTTATTTTGGTGCTTGAGAATGTCTTCACATGAAAATGACCATTAGTACTCAAATACAGTCTAAAAGCAGTTGGGTTAAAAATAACTAAATTTTGGGTAAAAAATGGACAGATCATCTAATTGGGTCAATTTGACCCACCTTCTTGCGTTGTTTTGTACAAAATAACACAAAATTACCATTTTTGGGATTGTTTTCTGTTTTCTAGTAGTGGATCGGTTCATTTTTTTTTTCCGAAATTGTGTTGTTTTTAGCCCAACTGTTTTCAGAGTGTCGGGTTGTGCATTTATTTAAAAACACATATGTGCGCAGGTATGTGTGGTGTGCATTGTTGAAAGGTCACTGTTAAGTAAATAATTCTGTGTTATTTATTCTCTGAAGCATTAATAGTATTAAATACAATAAAACACTCCCATGCGTAGTCCCGCTGTAATGTTCCTGACAGAACTTTACAAATAGGAAAATTAACAAATTATTCAGGAAGTGAATTTCTCTAAGTTGGCAGCTCTGTGTATGTGATTCAGTCATAAAATTTTCCAACTTTAGCGCTGGTGCAACCAAGTAAAAAGGTTGGGCACACCAGTTTACAACCGGTACAAAAACAAGCACTGTTTTGAATTTATTTTGAATTTATTTTGTATTGGATGATAGTAGTCTATATATATATTGGTATCGTATCGGAGTTTAAAAAAGTTGTATCGGGACACCCCCAGTATTCAAATAATAAACAACAGCTCCTGTTTAATGTTTCCTTGCTTATTATACAGTATAATTTATAGCAAGAGTAACAGCAAAACAATAAATGTTGATCAATGAACAACATCCGCAACAGCCAACATAGCCTGTTGAAGCCATGAAATCCCATTTTAATGTGATTAATAGTTATACCGATCTCATTTCATTTACACCTATCCTTTCTTTTTTTTTTTTTTTACTTCTGTGGTGGTACTGGAGCATTTCACCTGATTTGGGGTGAGGGGCAGACAGAGAATCTTCATTTAACCAAACATACATGTTTTTGGAAACAAGTTTTTGTAGCTGGACAAAACCCACACATGCACTACCAAGAAGCACAAATCTTGGTTCAAACAGTAATCCAGTAATCTTACCGCTGTAACTTTTTTCCCAAGGTATCCAAGATATTGGTTCACATGGCTGTCCTTTGTGCATGGGACCAATTCCTAATCAATGCCCCATTGAGAAGTGCCCGGCCATTGGATGTCAACCAGCGCAGTTTGCCTTTTGTCTTAAGTCAGGAGGGACAGCTTCCATCCAGACACTGCCGTGAACCTGAACTCTATAAGTAGTGTAGAAAATTGAAGGATGGATGGATATTTGACCAAATCTGTGTTGCACTAATTACAGTAATAATAATACAGTAGCTGCGATGAATATAGCAAAAAAATGTTCATGTTTATGTGACAGGTTTCGTGACGTGGTGGTGAAAAATGGTGATAGCTAAAATTGCAAATTCCTACTCACAACCTCACAAAAAAAAATGGTAAGTACAGCATCTTATTTTTTTTGTATTTGTTTTTTTAATTGTATTGTAATGTCTTCCAAAGATGCGACGTCAGATATTAGTTTAGTTATCTCCTTTTTATTATTACAACACGACTACTCTGGGCCATAGCCGACGCCAACTACAGAGCAACAAGCGTTCGGTCATTAGCACACACGGATGTCCCCTCTTCCTCCCGTCCACTCTCACCTCCCACTCACACACCCCTCCCATCCAGCGAGTCGCATGATGCATTCAGTAAACTCGGAAACAACACAACTCAGCAAAACACAAATGTCACTACGACAAGATAACCCAATTCGTTACAGTATTTGAGTTTTTATATACCAAGTATTTTGATGTAAATTTCAATGGTGAAATCCGACTTATACCGAAATTCGGGTTACATCACCGGCATAGGAACGGAACTCGTTCGTAAATCGAGGACGTCTTGTATTATACTTGTAATGACTTTCTTTTGAAAGTAGAAAATTCATCCATCCATTTTCTATATCACTTACTTATCCTGTTGAAGGCTTCAGGGAACTAAAGCCAATCTTGCCAATTCAAGCCAAAGGCAGACAACATAGACTGGTCGGCAATCAATCACAGGACACAATAGTAACTAATATACATGGCAGCATTCAAACTCACATTCACACCTGAGTAGGAACTCAACCACTACTGCCTGCACCGAAGTCAGGCAAATGACTTTCTCGCAACTTAAGTATTCACAGGAGTTACAAAACTCAAGTGAATTAGATAATATTTTACATATTTAACATATTTTTTCCAGAATATGTTCGATGCAGGCCCACTAATCTAAACATGGCATCAATATTACCTTTGGGGAATATGAGAAATCCACCCATTTTAGCTATCTCAGGGAGCGGCCATTTTGTCACCTTTGTCAACTGAAGATAGCATCAAAGTGGCTCAGATAACGACCAATCATCGCTCAGCTTCAGAAAACACATGAGCCGTGATTGGTCGCCATCTTCAGTCGACAGAATGGACAAAATGGCCACCGCCTGAGTTGCCTAAAAGTGGGTGCATTTTACTTCTTAATTTATATTCCACAATAACAATATTGATCAGAATGAAATATTTCAACTAGTGGGCATGCATAGAAAATATTCTGAAAAAAAATGTTCGGGTTGACTTCCGCTTTAAAATATAATTCATTTGAGTTTTGGCAAGGAAGCTGTGGCAGTGGTTCCTCTTTCTGTGAGTGTAGTGTATGAATTACACCTTTCTTATACGCTAGTGGTTTTGATTAAAAAAAAAAAAGTAGTTGAGAGCCAGTAGCAAAAAATGCCAAAGCTGCAGGTTTAATACTGAAAGGTCAGCTGAGCTGGTTAGTCTGATATACTGTATATGCATACTTTACATGTCGAGGTTTGGACAATGGCAGAGTTATGATTTTGTCAGCAACCTCTTCTGTATGTAATTTTAACATTTTGAATGTTCCACCATTCTCCTTTATTGAAATTACAACACCATAGTTAGCATCCTTTGAGAAGATAAGAGACGGCTTGGATCTGTGTAATTAGTTTGTAGTTAGTGGGTATTACAGTGTATATGCCCAAGTCAAAATGTGACCTTAGACTTGAAAAACATAGCAACAGCAGAATAGTGCCACAGATGGTGGAGGCAGATATATTGTCAAGAATTTAAAAATACCACAGTTGTCCAACTTCTTCTGATACGACTCATAAATCCAAAAAGAAAAAACACAAGGAGGTTGAGACTACACTGTGACAAAATTGAATATATCTTAATTGATTTATTCCAAACGCTAAGGAAGGCAGGAGGTTTCACAAAATCTGTTATGGTTGCTAATTTTAAATGGCTTTGAATGAGCATGGTGAATGTTACGCGGCATGCAGTGTCTGTGTTAAACAGGCAAAGCTGCTGAAAGACCAACATCAGCATCCTCAGGCCAAGAGTGCCAGAGTGAGGAGAATTTTCATCCTAGCGCTTCTGACGCACTAATTAGAAATGCCAGATTAGATATGCTCCATGAAGATTGACTTTCCTCTGCTGTGTTCAACTCATTTGCTTGTGCACCAAAGTACAGAACCTTAGGATCCCCCCTCCCCACCCCAAATGCCAGGAATTTAACTCTTGTTTAACTGCTCACTTGGAGCACATACACTACGGCAAATTGGCATCATTGCCAATCACTCCAACGGGAGTGGAAATTATGGTAAATAAACAGGCATTTGTAGTGTTTCCCCCACGCCGTTTTAGTGGATTTGTGATCATTCATTAAAAAGGACATTAGTAAGAATGAGAGAGGGCTCACAAATTCTGTTTTAGCATACATAATAATACAAATACATAATAAAGGCCTACATAATAAATACTACGGCTGGGACGATACATTTTTGTTCCTATCCGATACAGATCCTGATACGTGTGTTGCGATCCGATACGTATTGCGATACTTAAATATTATTCATTCATTCATTCATTATCCATACCGCTTATCCTCACAAGGGTCGCGGGGCGTGCTGGAGCCTATCCCAGCTGTCTTTGGGCAGTAGGCGGGGGACACCCTGAATTGGTTGCCAGCCAATCGCAGGGCACACAGAGACAAACATCCGCACTCACAATCACACCTAGGGGCAATTTAGACAGTCCAATCAACTTACCATGCATGTTTTTGGAATGTGGGAGGAAACCGGAGTACCCGGAGGAAACCCACGCAGGCACGGGGAGAACATGCAAACTCCACACAGGGTGGCCGGAGCCGGGATACTTAAATATTATAAAAATGTGTATTAAAAAAATGAGGCATGTGTTTCCAAAGTTGACATTTACTTAAATGTCACGAATGAATAGCGCATAAACTGTTCCAGTAACTGTTCCTGATACACAGGAGTGCAATAAATAAAACTCCATTCACAAAGCTCAACTTTAAGGACCTCAAATGTTCCAACGGTATGTTATAGAACGTGCAAAACACAACATAAGGTACTGAAAGTATTGATACTTCATCAACGCATCGATACTTGATATCAGCATAAAAAGTATACGATACATTGTGATATGATATTTTTTCCCAGCCCCAATAAATGCATACCTAATACATACAAATCAAAGCATTGGACACAGAATTGTATGTAAGTGTACTAATGACTCTCAATTAGTGAATGCAAATCTAATTTTCTACAATGATAAAATACAACATTTTTAAAAAGGAACGTAAAGATATTTTTATTATTATTATGACTCAGCTTCTTAACCTATCTGTAAAGGCCTAGATAGACCAATCCGACGTTGGACAACTGTGACGGACACTTACCCCCTGTGGCGTTGGGCCGGCTGTCGGCACGTCACGCTGGAAAAATGTATTTCTCATGGTTAGAAAAATTCAACCGAAAAGCCATTGGTCGGGGACGGAATATAAAAACGTAAACAATGCATTTAGCTATATTTTTCGCTCACGATTAACTCCCACGCGAAGTAAACCATCACGTTCTTGACACGGTATCGTGAAATACTTAAATTGTCAACCCTCTCCCTTGTATTTGTAAGAAGATTAAGGCAGCGGAGGCGTGCTCACTGTTAATCCGCATTAGGCAATTCCCGTCCGTGCTCCGAGTGCTGATTTGCTAGCTAACAGCCGATCAGAGTGACCTAAGGTCACAACTCACGACGCCGATTCAACATGCCCAAACGCCCACCAGACACTTCCTGACGGGTTACGATGCTACGACGGTGGTCACTACATCAATTAGACGCAATCAGAGTTCAGATGTCGGATTGGTGTAGCTAGGCCTTAAGGGAGAGAACACCCACCAGAGGATTTTTGTCGCTCTGCTTTTGTTTTCCAATTCACCCAAGCTGCAGCATATATGAAACTCACTTGTAAGTCAAATTTCAGCTTGCGACATCCATCCATCCATCCATTATCGAAACCACTCATCCTCAAGAGGGTCGCGGGCGTGCTAAAGCCTATCCCAGCTATCTTGGGGCAAATGCAAAAAAAATTTTTTTTAAATCAACCGAGTGACAGTTTGTGAATTAAAAAAAAAATAATTTTGAGCACTTGTAGTCAAAGTAACATAGTCATGTTAAAACATTATTCATGGAATAGAATAAATGCTTGGTTCTGTGTCGTTCATAGAAGGTAGGCCAGGTTGTTCTATTTGTTAGCCTGTGATTGTGATGGTATTTGTTTAACTCTTTAATCACAACTCACGGTTTAAAAGATACATTTGAGATAAAGTAAAAACTGTTGAAAAGTAGTGGTAGTAGTAGTAGTAGTAGTCTAAAAAAAATACCAAATATAGTAGTTCGTTTAAGGTTTGTGGCATGTATTGTAATTTGTCAGTTGGTTTGAAAACTCCTCATTAATATGACTTTAGAGCTCCATGGTTTGATATTACCATTGTGTGACCCACGATAAGCCCAAGTCAGCTGTAACTATAAAAGTTATCAGAGAGGAAGGTTTTAAGTCTCCTCTTAATTAGAGAGATGATGTTCGCTCCCCAACTGAAACTGAGATGCTTCCAAAAGATAGGAGCCAGATAGCTGAGGGCTCCACTTCCCATTCTGCTTTTAGAGATTCTGAGAACGACACGTCAATGTGAACTCTGGTAGTGTTGTGCTTTAGTGCCCACGGGGCTTGCAGCCGACTACGTGGAGCATTTGCTATTGGGCTGCAAAGAAAGTAGAGAGTGGATTAGGAGCAGAGGGAGACCTCAGCCACGCAGAGGGAACAATAACCAAACAGACACAACAGTGTCTGTACAGTTAATAAGGTTTGCATTCTTTTGACAGTTTGACCACGGAAAAATTATTATTAACTTTATCGGCCCCGTGTCACGCATGGACACATTATCGGGGGTTGAAGGTGGTCTCAAAGTGCCCATTTTGTATCGGCCAACTTCATCTGCAAGTGGGGATCTTCTTGCAGTTCCTTATAAACATACTTTGCTTATAAACATACTTTCCGTTCTCCTGCATGGACTCCAGTGAGTCCGTTTTGCTTCTGACATGAAGGCCATGCGTCTCCCTGCGCTGAATGTAAAGGGAAAGAGGGCAGCCTCTTTATCAGAATGCCTCCAAATGCCTCCAAAACCGTGCGTATTATTTAATATTCATAGGACCAAAAAGTCCTAATAAATAGTAGAGTAATATATATATATATATATATATATATATATATATATATATATATATATATATATATATATATATATATATATATATATATATATATATATATATGCGGCACGGTGGTCGACTGGTTAGCAAGTCCACCTCACAGTTCAGAGGTCGTGGGGTCGATCCCGGCCCCGGCCTCCCTGTATGGAGTCTGCATGTTCTCCCCGTGCCTGCGTGGGTTTTCTCCGGGTACTCCGGTTTCCTCCCACATTCCAAAAAACACGCATGGTAAGTTGATTGGACTCTCTAAATTGCCCCTAGGTGTGATTGTGAGTGTGGATGTTTGTCTCTGTGTGCCCTGCGATTGGCTGGCAACCAATTCAGGGTGTCCCCCGCCTATTGCCCGAAGATAGCTGGGATAGGCTCCAGCACGCCCCGCGACCCTTGTGAGGATAAGCGGTATCGATAATGGATGGATGGATGAAGGGAAAAACACCAAAATGCCAAAAACCCTAGCAGAGACAGAGTAGAGGCAAAGAGTTACAATGACCCAGTGAAATCCAAAGAATATTTAATAAAGGAAAGAGAAAGAAATAAGACACTGAAGGAAGAAGGAAAGCTGAAGTCTACCAATGAATTATCCAGCAGAGAGCATAGGAAAGTCAGAAGAGCATGGAGGAAAAGACAAGACCACCGGATGTCTCTCAAAAAACAGAGAGAGAAGGAACATACATATAGGGAAATGTATGTTACAAAAATGTTTGTCATTCCAATTAGATTTTCATTTAGAAGGTGAAACCACAGTTTTTCAATGATGAAGTGCCCTGTGATGGACAGGTGAGCGATCCAGTGTGTACCCTGCTTTTGCCCTAAGTCAGCTGCAATCAACTCCAACCCCCCGCAACCCTGAGTACAGCACAATGCAGTAGCAAATGGAAAAAATAATGTTTCATTAGTTAAAAGTTAAAATATAGCAAAACTAGTTAAGTGATTACAATGGTACCCTCACACAAAGTATTACTGCAACAGCAGCAACAATATGGTCACTACTGAAATGTTGTAGTCACTACCGAAAAAACTGATGTTTTAGCAAAAATAAAAAGTATTGAATAATCAACCAACAATTTTTGATAATGATTGTTTAATGGTATGTTTGTTTTAATTAATGATGACTTTTGAAGTCAATATGATCAACTTTCTACATTTTACAATGAAAAATAGCATATAGATTTTGATTTATTGCGGAAAAAGTCATATTAAATTCTGTTAAAAATTCATTTTGATTGGTTTTGATGTCAAAACCATATATATTAATTTATAAAAATACTCTGTAGAGGGGGGAATGGAAAAAAATATGAATCGGAAAGAATTATTTTTATTCTTCTGTAATTGTGTGTTTCGGTAGTGACACATTTTAGGGACAGGCAAGACATTAGGGAAAAGCTAGAAAATACTATTTGAAAATTGACTATACTTTTACTGTATTTGTGCCCCTTAGATAATGTGCAACATGAATACAATAAAAGTTTTTCTACTGATTGCTCTAAAGATAGTGTGTTGGGAGGGGAAGATTGCTTGTTTATTTTGGGCCAAACCCCAAAGCAAGTTAGATGTGATTTACAAATAAATGTTAATAAACAGACACACAAGGCAGACAGGAACTAAGAGTGTCTGTTCTTACATTTTACATGTACTTTTTGGTGTAATACATTTAAAAAAAAAAAAACAGGATACTAAGCAGGATATGAAACAGATGCAAACTGCCCCCAGTTCCCCGGAATGCTCAGCAAACTAGACGGAAATAAAGAGTGCCAGTTTTTACGTGGAGTGCACTTGTGCTGTCTATAAAAATAAAGTCCTATATATTGAAGCTTACCAATAAGAGATGAAAAATTCATGAGACCACCAAAAAACTCTATATATATTCAGGCATGTTACACTTCTCATGACAGACACAAAGCGGCATAGTGCTGAAGGGCTCTGAGGGGAGAACTTGACACAACTCAGTTGGTGACATGAATAATTCCACACAGGTCTGGCCACCACCTCTCACCCTGGGCAACTATGTGGAAAAGAATCAAATCTCTTTCTTTGTGTGTCATTGCCTATGTGGGTGTGGGTAGAGCAGAGCTTCACAACTGCTCAACCTTGCCACTCTTTTCCCCCCACCGCACAGGATGTCCCAAATTTCTTTAAGCTAATAGTCTAATGCGAGTATAAAAACAGTAAAATAAGTAAAATAAGGGCTTCTTTTTTTCAATGCACTTTCAGCTGAGTAAAACACAGACAACACATTTGTCCTTAATACAAATAAAAGCAGATTTTTACTTCAAGCTTGAGCATATTGGTAACGTTAATCTCTCTTTCTGGCTGCCTGGATGTAATTCTTTTCCATGTACAGGCCAATTCGGTTGAGTGGCCAGCAAATGTTTTTATGGATGGGACAAAAAGCTGTAGAGAGGGAGATGAGTATGTACAGCATGCACATGTTCTGGGACCAACTGCGTGAACAAAAATTTGTGCAGCTAAATACAAGTATCATTAACTAGCTGCATATCAACAGTGTCTTCAAGCACTGTAAAAGCATTTGAAGGGAACTTGTTTAAGGGCACTTATTTATTCCAAAGTTACTTGCAAGTGCATTCTACAACAAATGAAAAGTGTTTGATGCGTAGATCATTTATTAGTGATGACAGCAGACATATTAACTCACAGCCTGACTTCAGAAGTTTGGGAAACAGATCACTTTAGTTCTACCCCAAAGCCAGGAGGGAGTACAAACTGAATGACATTTAACACCATTTTTATGAGACAAACTGCCATCCATTCAGCCATTTTCTTCTTCTTATCAGGGGTCAGGTTGCAGGCGCAACAGCCTAAGCAGGGGGGAACCCAGACTGACCTGCCTCTCCCCAGCCACTTGGTCCAACTTGGACCCAGAGATGTTCCCAAGCCAACCGGGAATCATTGGATGTGTCCAAATTCACAAGGCAGGTTCCTTCGAAGGCTGAACGCAGGTGGTGTGCAAATTCACATGGCCTTCACGACTTCGTTTCCATGGAGACGAGACGGATTTATATATGGCTTCTGGTGTGGTCCCCCAACATTTTAAGCATGCTATAGTGCAACCCCTGCTGAAAAAAACTGGCCTTGATCAAGCTGTGCTATCCAATTTTTAGACCCATTTCCAAGCTGCCTTTTATGTCTAAAATTCTGGAAAAAGCGGTGCACTCACAGCTAAGATCATACAATGTCATGGAAGTTTTCCAGTCAGGCTTCAAGAAGATGCATAGCACAGAGTCAGCCCTGCTACGTGTTTTCAATGACATCCTCCTGGCAAATGACACTGGATGTCTCGTTTTGTTGGATTTGACTGCAGTTTTTGGTATTCTTTTGATTCGCTTGCAACACCAAATGGGCATTAGTGGATGCGCTCTAGAGTGGTTTAGATCTTATTTGGGTGTCAGGACTTTTTCTGTTAGCCGATGTTCCTCTGAGTGCCGCTCTGCCCCGCTATCGTATGGTGTTCCACAGGGTTCTATTTTGGGGCCATTGCTGTTCTCACTGTATTTGCTGCCCCTGGGTTCTATCCTTAGAAAACACAGCATTTCCTTCCACTGCTATGCGGACGACTGTCAAATCTATATCCCGCTAAGCAAAAAACAGGCTTCCTCCTTAAGACCACTTGTTTATTTTGGGCCAAACCCCAAAGCAAGTTAGATGTGATTTACAAATAAATGTTAATAAACAGACACACAAGGCAGACAGGAACTAAGAGTGTCTGTTCTTACATTTTACATGTACTTTTTGGTGTAATACATTTTTTTTAAAAAACAGGATACTAAGCAGGGTATGAAACAGATGCAAACTGCCCCGAGTTCTCCGGAATGCTCAGCAAACTAGACGGAAATAAATAGTGCCAGTTTTTACGTGGAGTGCACTTGTGCTGTCTATAAAAATAATGTCCTATAGATTGAAGCTTACCAATAAGAGCTGAAAAATTCATGAGCCCACCAAAAAACTCTCTATATATTCAAGCATGTTACACTTCTCATGACAGACACAAAAAACACAGCATTTCCTTCCACTGCTATGCAGACGACTGTCAAATCTATATCCCGCTAACAGGCTTCCTCCTTAAGACCACTTTTGTCCTGCCTAGAGGACATCAAAGATTGGATGTTACTAAATTTCCTAAATTTCAACGAAAAGAAAACAGAGGTTATGGTGTTCGGTCCCAGTGGCTCGTCTCCATCCCACCCTGTTGTCCTGGGCCCCTTGGCTTCATATCTAAAGCCAACAGTCTCAAACCTGGGTTTTAAAATGGACAGTGATCTTAAATTGGACCAGCAAATCAGCGCTGTTGTAAAGTCGAGCTTCTTTCACCTTAGACAGCTGGCTAAGGTGAAGCCCCTCCTTTCCCATCAGCACTTAGAAACAGTCATCCATGCCTTTGTTACATCTCGGCTGGATAACTTCAATGCACTTTATTTTGGAGTCAGCCAGTCCTCCCTCAAACGTCTCCAGTTGGTCCAAAATTCTGCCGCCCGCCGACTAACTGGAGCTCGGAGGATGGAGCACATAACACCAATTATGGCCTCCCTTCACTGGCTCCCAGTGCATTTTAGGGTTAAATTTAAGATTCTCTTATTTGTCTATAAGTCATTAAACGGCCTTGCCCCGGCGTACCTCTCTGAGCTCCTCCACTCCTACGCACCTTCCCGCAGCCTCAGGTCTGCGGACCAGGCGCTGCTCGAGGTGCCGAGGACCTAGAGGAGCCTCAGAGGGGATCGAGCCGTTTCAACTGCTGGTCCTTCCCTCTGGAATGACCTCCCATTGGTTGTTAGGCAAGCCCCCTTTCTGTCCATTTTTAAAACCCGGTTGAAGACACATTTCTTTTCTCTGGCTTTTGATCAGACCTGAAATTTTCGGCTCTTTTCCGGTGTCAATTGTATATAGTATTTTATGTCAATTACTTGGCTTCATTATTTATATTTTATTTATATTTATATATTATTTATGTCTATATTTATTAATACATGTATCACCGCCTTTTATTGTTTTTGTTCTATTTATTGTATCGTTTGTAAAGTGCTTTGTTACAGCTCTAGCAGTTATGAAATGCGCTATATAAATAAAATTGTATTGTACTGTATTGTATGAATGCCTATGAGTCAGATGCAAATTTCACACGCAAGTCAATTTGTGAGTAAATGTTTATTTTTATTTTAAAATGTTTATTTTATCTTTAAATTTTTATTATCTATATTTATTAATTCGTGTATCACAGCCTTTTATTGTTTTTTATTTATTGTATTGTTTGTAAAATGCTTTGTTACAGCTCTAGCTGTTATAGAATGCGCTGTATAAATCAAATTGTACTGTATTGTATTGTATGAATGGACTATCAATAAGCCACTTGCAGGTGAAGACACCGGGCAGCCATCTTACGTTGCCACTGTTACTGACCTGACCTCTTGTGTTATTTTTTCGCTGAAACACTGTTATAAGTGCATGTTTTAGGCTAGGATATTTGTGTGGAGTAATGAGAGCCTCTCAAAGAATCAACTTCACTGTGTGCATTGATTCGGATTATCTTACCTCAATAGCGTGAATTGTGACCTCCAGAGTTTTGCAGCAAATTTTGCCCTGATGGGCTTTGCTTTCATTTCGTTGTTGATGGTTCTGACAACATGTTGCAGGTGAATATTTAACACTGTCTTATAAGAGAAAATTTTAACTTGGACTCTTACTGATGAAATTTTATTGTAGTGGTTTTCCCAGACTTATTGGTTCAACAGTATGCCATACACAGTGGCATTTTGGCTGTCAAGACAGAAAATAACATGCTTAGCAATTGGCAACATAAGATAGCTACCGGTGGCTTCACTCCTCCCGACAGCAAGTAAGCGGCATTGTTAGTCCATTCATATAAAAGTCCGTGGGCCCTGAGTGAAGGCTACTTTGGCGCACATTTTCATTATGTCCACATTGCTCCGCTCTTAGTGCTCCCTTGGCAGTTATAATAATATTTGTTAAAAACATATTGTTGCCATTTTCGTATGTTCTATGTTGTTTGAATAAAGAGTTTAACTCATTCAGTGCCAATGATATATTAATATGTCTTTGGGATCTAATGAGTTAATCAATCAATATTTATTTAACTTATTCACTGCCAAGGAGATATTAATTTGTCTTTTGTCCAGACATTCAATCCCAGGAATTTATTTATATATTTTTAGGCACTGAATGAGTTCAAAATGATGGATGGACGGATGGATGGATGGACGGATGGACGGATGGATAGATAGATAGATAGATAGATAGATAGATAGATAGATAGATAGGTCATTACCTGAGCCCTGAGCAACTGTGATGTCGTTTTCAGTCGACAGAAGTGACAAAATGGCCGTCCCCTGAGATGGCTAAAAAAAACTGAATGGATTTTGCCGCTTAACTCGTATTCCAACAAAAGGTCGAGGGCGGGAAGGAATGATTATTTTTATGAATAAGGATGGAGGGACAATGACGGAAGGGTACCCAGGTTGAGGACGGAGGATGTCTCTCTTGAATGAGAGCCGTAGCCAAGGCTCCCTCGGCGGTCACTGATGGCTGCAGCATCGCTTCAGGGGCTGTCTGCTTCGGTGGCCGCCGGAGTGCTCGGACGCTGGAGAGTGATGACGACGAGGCCGTCTCCTTTTTAACTGTAATATTATCTTTGTTGCTGGATAATATAATCATGTGGACTTTATCCAAATTGATTGCAGTACAAATTGACAAGTTCTAGCGACTTTTCATCTCAACTTCAATATACCGGACGAGAGAGCACGCAAATAGCGGGACCTCCATGGATTGTTGTTGGGTCTGGCAGACGCCATAGGTGGCGGAGGCAACATAAACAAAAGCGGGGCAGCCGTGCTGAGCTATGGCTAAGCTAATCGCCAATCGTGAAGATAATTGGTTCAGAAAATGGATGGATGGCTAGCAAACGGTATGACACTGCCCTGTGGCTTGGTGTACTTGTTGGAATACAAACGGCCATGCTTGTTGAAGTTAAGCTGTAGTTAGTGATATTTTTAATTACTTTTTTTTATTTTGGTCCTTGAAAATTTCCATCCATTCATCCATCCATTCATCATCTGAACCACTTATCCTCACAAACCGTCGTGGGCGTGCTGGAGCCAATCCCAGCTGTCTTCGGGCATATATATATATATATATATATATATATATATATATATATATATATATATATATATAGAGAGAGAGAGAGAGATCTGCAGACTTGGGTCAATTTGTGGAACTGAGAGAGGTAAACATGGTGAAGCTGCATTTAGCTGTTACGCTGCACGCAAATGGAATAAGCTGCCAACAGAAGTGAAGTCAGCCCGAGTGTAAATGCTTTTAAATCCAGGTTAAAAACTTTGCTTTTTTTCTCATACCTTTGATTAATACCTTTGATTAAGGTCCTCTAGACAATTTTAAACCTTCCTTTTTTTTAAATTCTTTCATAAATTTTTATTTCTTTAGTTTTAAATGTTTTTAAAGTTTTCTGCTAATGTGCTTAAATGTTGTAGTTTTGTTGGTTGCTTTTGTTTTCTCTACTTTGAAATGTTGTTAACTGTTGTGTTTGTAAATGCTAATAGTTGTTGTCTTTGCTTGGGTGAAGTAGATTTAGTTGCCTTGTGTATGAAATGTGCTATATAAATAAAACTGCCTTGCCTTGCCTTTGAAACATTACTATTAAATATATCACCAGTCATTTAGGTGGCTTTTGCCAAAATTAGTGTAGTGCTATCTTGGTTCTATAGGTGTAAACAAGCCCATGCACTTACTTACCAGCTACGCCAAGTAACCTACGCCTGCTCCTTGTTGTCTCTTATTGGAAGCTGGTTGTGTTGTACCCGCAGTGCCCGCAGACCAATTATTATTTTGTCCTTCATTGTTTGTCCATGTTTTACCTGGCACGTATTTGCCGTGTATGAGGCGATTAGTGATGGGCGTGATGGCACGTATTTGCCATGTATGTGGCAATTAGTGATGGGCATGACAGTTCTTTTCAGTGAACTGAATCATTAGAATCAGTTCATCAAAAAGAACCGTTCAAAAGATTCGTTCACCGAATCGTTTAAACAAATAACACACATACTGTAGCTATTTTTTTTTGTTTTTTGTTTTTTTTACATAAAATGATTTTCTGACTTCTTTCCAGGCAAAAAAAAAAACCTACACAAATGCTATTACTTTGTGATTGGATGGTCAAGAGCGTGAAACGTGGAACTTCCGCCTCGCAAGGCAAAGGCTTTCCACTCAAGACACCCAACAAGGCTGGGTTTTGGGCTCACCTACTGTATACACTATGACAGCACAGGACGACCTCGGAGTGAACAATGTGTTTGCTTTGCTATAACGACTTATTTTATGGATTAGATTAATGACATCAGTGATAGATTGTGCAAATTATGACATTACAGTCAATCAGCGAATTTGCATAAAATGCAAAATATCGACCGATTTTGATCCAATCGATCAGACCGGTGTAAAGTCTAGCTTTACAACACACCTTCACTTACTGTACCTTGATGTAGTTTTATTATTAGACATTGGAAGAAATGTAATTTATTTTCTTTCTTTTTTAATGGAATATATTAGACATATTATTCATGAGTAAGCAATGTTATGATTAATATTAGCTGAATTTGGAGCCTAGACACTTTGGTGGTGGCTACATCAGATTTCCCCTTTTCAGGAGCTGAGTTTCCATAATCCTTAGCAAAATGCATTTTGCTCAACAGAAAACTGGTAATTGAAACACACACATTTCGAAAAACGTCTGAAATATCACAAAAAAATGTTTACGCTCTCACAAGGTGTTTTTTAAGACGTGTCAATATAGAAGTGTATCGCAAAAGTGGAATGAAAACACATTTTTTGCGTTTCCATGCCATGTGATAACATCTCCAGCAGTCATAACAACAAGCGCTGGTTCGATGGAGGACTGGCAGGGGACAGAGCTTTCCCGCGGCCACGGGGTAAGTGGCGATGTCTGGGGCTGGGGTGAGAGCAGAAAATCACTGCGCCCCGGCCGACCGCCACACCCGCTGGGTTGAATCGCTCACGCAGACTGCGTCGGCCCCACCCGTTTACCTCTCAACAGCTTCACACCCTTTTGTGAGTCTCGTGAAAACATTTAATTTGATTTTACAAAAAGTGCAAGCTCTCGCGAGACGGAACATTACAGGTATTGCACCTCAAAAGCGAAACACATAGAGGTCACAGTTATACTTTATCAATATTGTAGAAATATCACTGTTTATGTATGAATGTATGTTTAGGTGTATTTGTGAAAAACTGTAATGGAAACCCAGCTACTGTGACTTCAGACTGCTTCTGTTCTGGCACTTTCTGGCTTGGGGAGTCACAATATATCTACCAGCGTTACATATTCAGAATACAAAAAAATTGTAACTGTGTTCCATTACAGTTAAAAAAACAAAAGCACGTAATCAGATTCTAGGTACATAAATATTTGGATTTCGCAGAATTACAGCTTCAATGCAGGCGGAGAGGCCATCAGCCATCATTTCATAATACATCTAACTCAATGGGCCGCCCGACTCGCACGGCTGTTGCTGAGATGGGTGTACAGTCAGGAGGAGGCGGGGGAACTAGCTACATCATGCCCTCCACACACGCATGGCTAGTTTGAAAGCAACGTGGAGGGAAGGAGTAAGTGGTGAGCGCTAGTCACGGTTTCAGACGAAGACATTTAAGGACAGATTTATCTTACACATTTACAAAGACAAGTGCCAGCTGGCAGAATCCTGCGATTACAGCTGCTATGAAGGCCTAGTTGCTAGCCCGCTAGACATCATGCAAATAAGATAAGAAGACAAGAAGGCCTTTATTGATCCCACAGTGGGGAAATTTTCAGCATTACAGCAGCAAAGATATAGGTCACACAGAGACAGTGGCATAATGTAGCCGTTAATGTATAACATTAACACCAAACATTCAGTATCAAACCTATGTAAATATACGCAGTAACCATGTGTATATACACATGTATATACATACCAACATACATCTACATATAAAGTATGAAGAAACACTCATTTTAGCCTGTACATAGTACAGAGGAAATAATACTGTTAGTTACAGTGCTGCAGTGAAATATAAGGAACAGCATTGGATAAAAATAAAAATACAGTAGTGGGGAATGTTGAGTATTGCACAATATAAGCTCAGGTGCAGGACTGCACGATTGCACTAATGTCCGCCAGTTTGTAGAGACTACCCAATGTTCCTGTTAAACAGTCCGACAGCAGCAGGCAAGATGGAGCGATGGATGAATCTCTCCTTTGCACAACTAGGGTGTAACAGTCTGTCGCTGAAGGAGCTGTGGAGTGCTGTTAGAGTGCCCTGGAGGGGGTGGACCGGGTTGTCCAGCATTGATGACAGTTTAGCCATCATCCTCCTGTGACCCACTGAGACCACCGAGTCCAGGGAGCAGCCCAGGACAGTGCCGGCCCTCTTGACTAGTTTGTCCAGCCTCTTCTTGTCCCGTCGCCGCCTGCCCAGGAGACCACTCCCTGGAAAATGACCGATGCAACCACCGAGTCATAAAAGTTCCTGAGGTGGGTCTCCTGAACCCCAAAAGACCTCAGTCTCCTGAGTTAGGAAGAGTCTGCTCTGACCCTTCCTATAGAGAGCGTCTGTGTTGTCGCTCCAGTCCAGTTTATTGTTCAGATGAACAACCAGGTATTTGTAAGTTGAGACTCTCTCAACATCTGTTCCCCGGATATTCACTGGTGCAGGTGCAGAGTGTTTGCGCCTGCAGAAAACCACCACCATCTCTTTGGATTTCCCCGCATTTATCAGGAGGTGGTTCTGCTGGCACCAGTCCACAAAACCCTGAGTAAGTTCTCTGTACTCCCGATCGTCTCCATCTGTGATGAGGCCGACAATCGCAGAGTCGTCAGAGAACTTCTGCAGGTGACAGGTAGGGGTGTTGTAGTTGAAGTCCGAGGTGTAGAGGATGAACAGAGCCAAGACAGTTCCCTGCGGCGCCCCCGTGTTGCAGAGGAGCACGTCAGACACACAGTCCTGTGTCCTCACATACTGTGGCCAGTTTGTGAGGTAGTCCTGGACCCACGTGGTGAGGTGGTGGGCCACTCCTGCCCGCTCCAGCTTGTCTCACAGTAGGGTGGGCTGGATGGTGTTGAAAGCACTGGAGAAATCAAAGAACATGATCCTCACAGTGCTCCCCGCCTTCTCCAGGTGGGAGAGTGAAGTGTGGAGGAGGCAGATGATGGCATCCACACTGATACCAGGCTGGTATGCGAACTGCGCCACTGTGACGTCAGCGCCACTGGTCTGAAGCTGTTGAGCTCCTTCTGGTGGGGGTCTGTGGCACCAGGACCAGGCAAGATGTTTTCCACAGCTGGGGGACTCTGCCCAGCTTCAGGCTCAAGTTGAACATGTGCTGGACAATTCCACACAGCTGGTCTGCGCAGGATTTGAGGAGCTGGGGGCTGATGCCAAACAACCAATCACGGCTCAGCTTCAGAAAACAGGTCAGCCATGATTGGTCGTGACCTGAGCTCTGAGCAGTTGTGATGTCATTTTGAGTCGACGGAAGTGATAAAATGGCCGCCACCAGAGATGGCTAAAAACGAGTGGATTCACGGTTATTCCACAAAAGCGATATTTATCAGAATGCCTCCAAATGCCTCCAAAACCGTGCGTATTATTTAATATTCATAGGACCAAAAAGTCCAAATAAATAGGAGAGTAATAAACATATATATATATATATATATATATACATATATATATATATATATATATACATATATATATATATATATATATATATATATATATATATATATATATATATATATATATACATATATATATATATATATATATATATATATATATATATATATATATGCGGCACGGTGGTCGACTGGTTAGCAAGTCCACCTCACAGTTCAGAGGTCGTGGGGTCGATCCCGGCCCCGGCCTCCCTGTATGGAGTCTGCATGTTCTCCCCGTGCCTGCGTGGGTTTTCTCCGGGTACTCCGGTTTCCTCCCACATTCCAAAAACATGCATGGTAAGTTGATTGGACACTCTAAATTGCCCCTTGGTGTGATTGTGAGTGCGGATGTTTGTCTCTGTGTGCCCTGCGATTGGCTGGCAACCAATTCAGGGTGTCCCCCGCCTACTGCCCGAAGACAGCTGGGATAGGCTCCAGCATATATATATATATATATATATATATATATATATATATATATATATATATATATAAAATCCAAAAGTAATTAAACGTAACCACGTTACATTAGTTTAATGACACTTGGATTACGTTATTTACTATAGTTTTTTAACAAATAACTAATGACTGTATCAGAATACATTTTTAAAGTAACCTGTAACCTTAACCCTGTGCTCTTGTCATGTTTCCTTCACTTGTCTAGCATTGGTTTGTGAATCACTGTTGCTGGATCGCCCCTTGTGAGTCTTGGTTTCAACACAAACTTTCTTTGCCATGTTTATGTAAGAGAAAAGAATAGGTCAGTCTTGTCACCTGTGACTTAGACCTAAGATACTGCTGCACTGTGGTGTGACTTCATCTTTATTCAGCATGATTAAAATGTTCACCCTTCATTGTTTGTTTGCATCTGAAAATCCATCCTAACATGCATTTTTAGACAATAATAACAACAAATGTGCATTCTAAGAGTGATTTTCAAGGTTTGCATTTTCAGGCTACGTAACACTTGTCATGCAAGTGCAAATTCCACATTTTTGTTCCATATAAAGAAGTCTTGTGGCTCGGGTTTTTGGCAGTTATTTTCTCGTAAGTAAACATTGTGCATCATGAATGTTTTTTTTTTCACTTATTAAAATTTTCCGGATCAATACTCACTGGGGTTTATGTGTTTGCCAATTTTCATTTATTTGGAGTTTCTGTAATAACTTCTTCTGCCTGTGCCCTATCCTCTCTTAACAGATTTATCCCCGCTCTTGCCTGTCTTGCAGTCTCTTATTATCTTTATGGACTCACTTCCTTTGTCCTTCCTTCCTACTCACTGCCAAGGTCACTCTTCACTTTGCTTTCCAAGTGACCCAAACTCCCTGCTGAATCTCTGGGTTTCTCTTTTAACAAAATAAGGTTGTAAGGTCATACTGGCGCTGTATGTACCATCTTTAACTGTAGATAGAATGCAGAAAGACAGTATTTTGTTACATAATATAAACATAGCTTAACTCTATGACAGCTGCTGAATAATTTTAAAAATGTGTACGCTGAATTGTCTGCACCAATATAAAATTAACATATCTAATCAATAGCTACATCTGATTTGAGGTATTTGCTTTCGTGACTTAGCTAAGTCTTCACTCGTTCAGACCTTTGCTGTCCTTTGCGTTTTCATTTCATACATAAGATCCACACACTTGTTTAAAAATGCTTTGAGGGACTTAGGCCTCTTTGTGGACCAGGATTTGGAACTTACAAGATCCCGTGCAGAAAAATACCCCTGAGCTCTATCCGTGCTTTGTGAGTCTATATTTAAGCATGGGGATGAATTGACATACTGTAGCTTTCTATTAATACCTGAGAGGCTGTCAGCAACCATCTATAATTAATACAACTCCTGCTTGTGTTGCCCCCCACCGATTCCCCCACCCGCCCCTGAAATCCTCCCCACCCCCCTACTACAGTATGAGTACTTCAGGTCACCCCCCCCCCCACACACACACACACACACACAATTATTGAAGGTGGAACTATGTTGTTTAGGGAGCATTCAGTCTTCTCTCAGTCCCCTTACATAACCATCATTCTCACATAAGATTGTGTGTGTGTGTGTGTGTGTGTGTGTGTGGGTGTGTGGGGGTGTGGGGGGGGTGCGTGTGTGTGTGTACGCCTCTGAGAGATCTCCACCTCAAATGATCTCTTTTTGAGTTTCTCTTGTGCTGCATATCTCCTTGTTTATTACTATTCAGTTTCTCTTCTCAGCATCATATTCTTGTTGACTGAACACAAATGTAATATTCAGTTGCTAATCCTTAGCCTGTATTAAGTGTGTCAAGCCTGTGAGCCACTGATTTCACCAACTATTGCATTCTTCTTGTGGGATGCTTTTACAGGATTTCACCACTGCCTCCTTCAGTTCTTTGTTTTGGGGGGGTTACTCTCTTCAGTCTCCTCTTGAGCAGATAAAATGCATGCGCTTTAGAGGATTTGAGTCTGGACATTGGCTTTAGCCAAGCCATGTAATTTCACTTCTTTGTTCATTTGCTTTAGGATGAAGGATCTCTCAATCAGTTTGATTGTTTCAGTTGGCAGAGAAAATGTGTCTGTACACTCTTCAATTCATTTTGCTGTCATCATGTTGTTCATCAATGAAGACTATTGAGCCCATATCAGAAGGAGCCATGTAAATCTTTAAAATCTTTTGAGCATTCAAAATATTACTTTCATCAAGTGCTGCTATTTTGTTTGCTCTACTCATTCAGTAGTGTACATAAGTGATTTAGTTCTTCACACATTCCAAATATTTGTATAGGTCAATGCTTGTGCAATGGAATGATGTTCCATCTCTTAAATTTACATTATAGTGTTTCCAGTTCCACCCAATGACTTTCTGGTTTTTACACCTCTAACAAGTAACATTTTCACTTCAGAGGCAAAATCCAAATTTGGAAGTGAGAGCAGGGATGCAACACTATTGTTAGAATAATCATTGTAGGAGACACCTAGATAACATACAATTACACTCGCTGGATGTAACATTAGGTGCACATGCACTTTCCATTTAAAATTGTTTATTATTGCAGTTGTACTTATGACAGATTTGTATCAAACCAACAATTCCTTGTAACAAGTTGCTACTCCTATATAGTTCTACACAAAAACGGGAAATCTCTGAGAACAATAAAGCTATCCAAAATAATCTACAAAATAATTTAATGTCACTTTAACTTTGCCAGTGGAATGTGTGTGCGCGCATGGAAGAAGAAGGTCACCGAGAATTGGGCTAAAGAGGTTGATGGATCAGTTCTGCTTTCCTGCTCACCATTACAAACCACAGGGCTATAGAAATACAATGTGCCGAAACTGATCCTAGTTTATAATTTTCTCACTCCGACACTCCATTTGGACTGGTGTAGAAACAGGACATAAAGATTACCCCTTCAACATTGAATGGTTATAGTTTTTTTGTTTTGTTTTTAAATCTTGAACACCTGACTTATGGCTTGAATACATTATGGCCAATGTGGTTGAATGGGTTGATGAGAATGGAGTAACTATTGGATGATCCATCCAACAACGGTGTTGTTCTTGCTGTTTCGCCCCAAATTCATTGAATGATTGAATGATCCTTCCCAAAATGCCTCAGCAACATCACCATTGATCCCTCTGCTCTTGTAGTGATGTTTGTTGGCAAATCAAATGGCACCCCTTTCCCTTTAAAAGCTACAGTAACTTAATGTTTAGCAACTGGCCAGACCCCGGCCAGACCCCAAAGCAAATAGAATGAGGAAGGAATTATTCAAATACTTTACTCTAAATAACACTGACTGGTGGTGACAAAGTTTGAGGTGGGGAAAAATGGAAACCAGCAGAGATGGGTATTCCATCCTCGGGACGGAACGGTCTGTACGTCGAACCTCGAACAGTGAGTAATCATTTTAGTCGATGACGTCATTGTCAGAGCGCAACAGAGCGCAATCCGTCTACATGACGGTGCTCGCAGTTCTAATCGTTTCAAAATCATGGTAATCCTTGTGTTAAAAAAAAAATAAAATTGACGATCTCGAAATCTGTTAAAATTGTTTGAGATCAGGATTTCGGTCACAAAACGATAAATCTTTCAGCCCGAGCAGGTCGGGTGGAAAAACCTTTGGTGGGGCTTGCGGCTGCCACCCTTTGGTAAAACCGTCGATGTGGGCTACCATGACTCAGGTTTATGACAGCTTTTGGCGAAGCATAATTCTGAAGTGACACCAAGTGGAAGGAAAGCAGACACCGTCAACCAGTCACGGTCATGTCTTTTTCAAAACCTGCCATAAAGGTGTTGGCAATGAGAACAGCCAATAAAAAAATAAATGACAAGAGACGGAATGTGTTTTTGTTGAGCCACAGGGGCACCCCGACATGTCTTGAATGCACAGAGAAAATTGCAGTGCTCAATAACTCAGATGCCATACATAAATCAATTAGAGATGCTGACGATATGCAAAGCATCGGGAGGGGTGAGAGCAAGGACCTGGTCACCAATCTTGTCCACGTTCTTAACAACCGTTAATTTTCGGAACTGTTATGAATAAAGATTGAGAGAAATTGATTAGTTGTGCTATTTTTTAATACTTGAAACCCCTAACCCTTTTTGTGGAATAATAGATGCTGCGCAGAAACACCCAAATTCTATATACAGCGGCCCCTGTTGTGTATTTGATGAGCTAATGGGGCACCCGTAGTGTAGGTGATCCGGATGTAACGTCACGGGATGTACCGGGGTTGGCGGGAGTGGCACTGGATTCTGCCTGAGAGACACACACTAAAGCATTGACTCATTATTCTGAATCTGGTCCCCCTGTCAAATTCTTTCACAACCAAAGACATAATGGTGTCAGAAGAAACTTGGAGGGTATGGCATGCTTTAAGTCGCCACTGAGTTTGAGTCTGCAGGGGAATCTCGCAGAGAACTGGATACGTGGCTGCAGCGTTATGAACTTTTCTGTGTGGCCAGTGGAGTAGTAGAGAAGTCTCAAGATGTGCATTGTGCCACGCTCCTGCATATGGCGGGAGATGAAGCCATAAAGTTTGGTCTTTGGGGATGATGAGAGGAACAAGATTAATGTTTTGAAAAGGAAATTCAAGGGATACTGTGAGCCTCTGAAGAATATGGCATACATAAGACACATGTTTTTTTACCCGTGCACAAGGTCCGTCAAAAAAAACAATAGATGCCTATGTCACCGACGTGAAAAATAAAGCTAAAGATTGTGAATTTGGCATGTGAACCATTGGTACGGGACAGAATTGTCCGTGGGATATGTGATGACAAAATGAAAGCCAACTGCCCAGAGAGGCTGATCTCACTTTAGATAAAGCAGTGAATATGTGCCGTGCCAGTGAAATAACGTTCCCCCACATGAAAGCTTTGCATGATCAAGTGGAAGTGCACAAAATAAAGGCTAGCAAAAAAGGAAGCAGCTTCACAAGAGAAAGCCCAATGAGCAATGAAAATAAAATTGACTGTGACTGATAAGGCTACAATCATGAACAAGGAAAGTGTCCAGCCTATTGGGCCATGCGTGCAGGGAATGTGATAAAAATAATCACTTTGTAAGAATGTGTCATACAAATAGGCAACACAAAAATAAGAAAATGCAGACAGTGATCAATCTGAGCAAGAGATGTTCAGTGGAACAAGAGAAATGAGAAGCATTCAAGCAGTTGAAAGTGCAAAAAGTGAACAAGGCAGATAGTGTGAAGAGCTATTAATAAACAAGAAAGATGCCATATTTCGAATTGATACAGGAGCTGATTGGAATGTCATGTCAGCCAAAACATTGAACAGGTTAAATAAATGTCGGCGGCAGGCAGCATGCATCCGGTGGCGAGTTGGTGGCCACAAGACGGAGCCCTTGGGCAAAACATCATTCACATGTCTGCACAAGGATCAAGTGATGGGCATAACAGTTCCTTTCAGTGAACTGAATCCTTAGTATCAGTTTATCAAGAAGAACCATTCAAAAGATTCGTTCACCAAATTGTTCAGAGAAAAGAAGAAATCACTATATTCTGTATCTGTTATTTGCTTAAATAAAGATATTATATATATATATATATATATATATATATATATATATATATATATATATATATATATATATATATATATATATATATATATATATATAAAAAGAACCAAACACTCACTCGAGGAAATGATCCATTCACTCATGTTCATTGAAAAGATTAATTCTTTTTGAAACAATAGTTCGAGAACGACTCAACACTACAAGTAACACTCAAACACACAGCATTGACTTTGAGATTATCGCAAGAGATGCTCCAGCGATCCCAGGAAGAGAAACAAGCACACAGCTGAAAATGGTGAAAAGGCTATATAGCATGGGAAAAGAAGATAAAATGCTAAAAGACTATGAGCATCTATTCTCTGGGCTTGACTGCTTACCTGGTGAGCACAGCATCAAAATACACCCTGAAGTAAGACCAGTGATACATGCACCCAGAAGGATCTCAGATGCTCTGAGGGAAATAGTGATTGAACAGCTTCACAAAATGGAGCAGTCGGGTGTAAGCAGTAAACACCATGAGCCGATACAGTGGGTGGGTGAACAGTATGGTTTTGTTTGGTGGTATACTGTGAGATTTTTCAAACTTAAAAATATGTGCCTTGGCTTAATAAAGGTTGGGAATTACTGGGCATGAATCACACGTCACAGTCTTGACCAAAAAGTTGTACTTTCATTCAGTAAATGTGAGGATGAAAATGCTTTAAAACATCCATCCATCCATTTTCTATACCGCTTATCCTCACACAATTCGCGGGGAGTGCTGGAGCCTATCCCAGCTGTCTTCAAGCAGTAGGCGGGGGACACCCTGAATTGGTTGCCAGCCAATCGCAGGGCACACAGAGACTAACAAACATCCGTACTCACAATCACACCTAGGGGCAATTCAGAGTGTTCAATTAACCTACCAAGCATGTTTTTGGAATGTGGGAGGAACACGGAGAAAACCCACACAGGCACGGGGAGAACATGCAAACTCCACACAGGGAGGCCAGAGCCGGGATTGAACCCACGACCTCTGAACTGTGAGGCGGACGAGCTCACCAGTCGACCACTGTGCCACCCGCGTTAAAACATACAAAACAATAAAAAAAACTCCCCCACTTGGCCGGGAACTCAGTACCCCTAATCCTCTGATCTGAGAATCTCCCGCTGATCTAATTTGTTTCATGAATTTGAACCATTTGACTGGCTATAGTTGGGCTCCATGCATCCATGTGTGATGACTTGCTGCCAAGCAGTGTGTTGAAGACCAACATCACTTAATTCAGGCATGCTTCCTTAGTTAATTTGATGACGTGGATTTTTTTTTTAATTAATTGGTCTGAGGGCGACACGGCGGTCGAATGGTTAGCTAGTCCGCCTCACAGTTCAGAGGTCGTGGGTTCGAACCCGGCTCCGGCCTCCCTGTGTGGAGTTTGCATGTTCTCCCCGTGCCTGCGTGGGTTTCCTCCGGGTACTTTCTCCCACATTCCAAAAACATGCATGGTAAGTTGATTGGACTCTCTAAATTGCCCCTAGGTGTGATTGTGAGTGTGGATGTTTGTCTCTGTGTGCCCTGCGATTGGCTGGCAACCAATTCAGGGTGTCCCCCGCCTACTGCCCGAAGACAGCTGGGATAGGCTCCAGCACACCCTTGTGAGGATAAGCGGTATGGATAATGAATGAATGAATGAATGAATGAATAATTGGTCTGACTAAGCAGAGAGAAAAAGTCACAGCAGGGTGAAGTTTCACTCTATCTGCACCAATTCTGTAAATTCTGCCAATTCTCTATTATTTCATGGTCACATAGATCAGTGTTTTTCAAACCTTTTTGACTCAAGGCGCATTTATTTCATTGAAAAAATCCCGCGGGACACCACCAGCTGAAATTGTGAAACAAGGCTTATTTTAACAAGTGTCATATTGTTTATATTAAAAAAAAATTAACATTGAAGAATGACGTTATATTATAACGTCTTGAATAGGAATTAAATAAATTAAAGGAATTAAAATAATGAAAACGTATTTTATAATGTTTCATATTGATACTTAGTGTGAAACATGGGCCTGTTTGGACAAACATGTCCTACTAATTCACTTGTCTCTAAACAAAGACAATTAGCTAACTGCTGCTGCTGCTACCCGCTGGTATGGAAGAGTACTACAATGTAGTGAGGACATAATTACGCTGCCAGGCGCTAGACCGCAAAGGCACACAAATTAGATAATTTTCCATAGCACACCTGACAATATCTCGCAGCACACTGCACACAGAGTTTGAAAAACACTGACATAGATCACAACAGGCAACCGCCAGTTGTTTTTGATACTGTATGTATGCGCCACAAAAACTGTTCAACACAACGATTAGGGTCCAATTACAAGGTTAGTAACGATCCCATTGATGTACTTTCTTGATTTTCAATTTCCCACATCGACCAGCTATAACATTATGAAAACCTGCAATCTAAGTGATGTCCATTACAAGAGCTGTATCTAAAATTAAAACATTAGCACCCTATGAAGACAGCTGCAATCAAACTACTAGGAGGCTTTCTCATTCATCATCCCTGACATCATTAGCTCTCTTAAAGGGGGAGGCAACCAAAACATTTTTTTCAAGAATATGTTCTATGCAGGCCCACTAGTTGAAACAGGGCATTCTGATAAATATTGCGTTCGTGGAATAAGCGTTAATCCACCCGCTTTTAGCCATCGGTGGGGGCGGCCATTTTGTCACTTCTGTCGACTGAAAATGACATCACTGTTACTCAGGGCTCAGGTAACGACCAATCACGGCTGAGCTTCAGAAAACAGGTCAGCCGTGACTAGTTCTGATGCTGTTATTGGTCATAGATGCTGTTCCAAAAGAGCTTTTGTCACAGCATCTATGGAATTAAAGTGTAGAAAAAGCTAAGGGTAGAAGTACAGAAAAGGAAAATATGACAGTTTAAAAAGCAAATACAGAATAACATTACATATATCACATTATCTTCACATAGCACTGAACTCTAGAAAAGCCTTTGTAATATGGACATATATTGTACTGTATCTATATATATTGTTTGAAAAGCAATATCCTAATGGAACCGTCCAATTTTTCTCACTGCTGGTTGATGAAAACTCGTTGCGCAGGGACCTTGCATTTTTTTGTGGAAACTCCGGGCATTTCATCAACCAGTGCCCACTACCACCCAAGAGTCCGCCATCTGCGGACTCACCCCAACCAGTAAGTGTCATTGATGGAAGCCCCATAGAGACTGTGACATACCAGACTCTTTCCCTTTCCCTCACCTCTTCTTGTTCCGGCGGCACACATCTGGCAGCCGCCACCCCTTCCTGTTCCAGTGGTCCATGACCCACCACCCAACGCTAACGGAAGCCCGTTTAAAATGAGAGGTGGACCGGCCTATAAGCGATTCATATTTGGTCCGGCCGGACAAAAAGAAACGGACGGCGGAAGGATAACCAGGCTGCAAGCGAAAGGCGATAAATGGACCGTGAAATTTTAAAAATAAAATAAAATACCCGGCTGGCTAGTAAAGTGGCTAGTAACTCCGGGAAACCACTAGCCACAGTTGCTGGCAAGCAAAAAAAAGTTAATATCAAGCCCTGATAATAATGTACAGTATTTGAAAACTGCTGGTTATCTAGCGGATTAAATTCAGCTGAGTGGTCGCTCTGTCTATGAATACCAAATAATTCAGTTGGAGGTGTGAGAAGCTCATTTTTGGGCAAAATGATAGTTTTTCATGTGGAAACAGAACTTGCAGGTCAACTGCATGACTAAATGAATATTGATTGACTTGATTAGTGTGGAACATGTACTACATGTTCAATGACAATTTCCTACTGTAAATGTAGCACCAACTTCCCATGTCCATGTATTGGAATAATGCCAGTCCTTGAACATCCTTCTTCCACTTTCCATTTTCCTCACTGTACTTGAATGCCACCATCAATCACTGCTGACCTTCATCATTCTAAAGTTCTTCCTGCCAGCTGAGGTGAGCAGAAGCTCATCTCGCGAACAACCGTCTTCCATTTCAGCAAAATGGTCCCTAGGTCGCAGGTCTAAATGGAGGAATGGGACGGGAGGGAATGTAATAAAGAACGTGATAGAGAGAGTGAAGGATTGGAAAAGATAGATGAGATGATGGATGAGGGAATTGAAATCCATGTAATCTGTGTGAAAAAGGGAAGACAGTGGACTAGTAGGGGATTTATAGTCGTGCAAAAGGAGGGGCTTTGGAGCTTGGAGAAGGACATGGTAGGTCGTTCAGACATTTATGTGCCTTAAGCGGCAGAACATCAATAGTAAAGCTTAGCATGTCACCGGTTCACTCTCCCCATGGGCCTGTCTGGGAGGGCTCCACTCAAGGCCGATCATACTCATGAGTATGCTAAAATCAAGTTTGGTTCTCCTGATGTATGACATTCTTGTAATGACACTGGCAAGTTTGCTGGGCGTACTGATGAATGACTTCAATAAACTCTCTGTGCTCTGTTAATGATATTCTAATCTAAGATAATGTAGCCCAGATACTAAGTGGAAAGTAGGGCTGAACGATTTTAGGAAAAAACTGTATTGCGATTTTTTGGACAGGTATTGCAATTTCAATTCGATTTGCAATTTTCTTGAAATGGAGCTTCAGTATATATATATCATTAAAGACATGAAAAGCTATTACTCTAATAATGCAAGGACACTAAAGAGTGAGTGTGGCAGTCCTTTTTCAAGTTTTTAAAAATGGTTTTGTACTAATGTGCATGAATATGTTCTTAATTAATAATAATAACATATAATAATGTAAATAATAATAAATTTAACGTTTATGTTAATATTTTTCCCATATTTTTGCTTTTGACTGAGTTGTTTTGCGTGCCATACTTCCAGATTTACTTCCTCTTCCTCGAAGTGAAGTGCAGTCAAGCTGTTTGTGACTTTCCTTCGGCTCCAAACCAGCTGCATTTTATAACAGCGCGAGAGCCACACGGGACAATGGCGTTCCACCAATTTTGTCATTCATTTATAGGACATAATTTAACTTCAATTATACTCACAACAGAGTTTTAATAAACAAAATACCTTTATTAGACACTGGAGCAGTGAGTAATAATCATTTTAGTCGATGACATCATTGCTAGAGCGCACCAGAGCACATTACGTCAAATTGACGGGTCTCATACCTTTTGTAGTGACAAAATGCAGGTATTCCTAGTGTTAGATGCAGTGTGTGATCTATTATTTATTTTCAATATCTGATTTTCAACATTTTTATTTCTATGTGTGTAGCAAGTTCGAATGAATGCCAAATGTTAGAAAATATATTTTTGTATTCTTCATTCAGCTACTATAAACATCTTTAATACAATAGATAGAACCTAATAGAAACATATCATTACTTTGTAACTAATTACTTTTTCATGGCAGTAACTGAGTTAGTAACTCAATTACTTTTGAAAGCAGTAACTTGTAACTATAACTAATATAACTTTTTAATGTAACTTTCCCAACACTGCTCATACAAGCAGAAGCAAACCTAGCAAAAGTAAAAAGCAACATTTAGAATTATGAAGAATTAAGAGATTTTGGTCTCATTGTGCTTTTTAGATTTCAATGAATGAGCTATGAGATAGACTATGAGATAGTACACAGGAGCAAAGCAATGGCCAGTAAAATGGAATTATATAGTAAATTAAGCTCAGCAAAAGGTTGCTTTTTACTTAGACTTGTTCCTGCTTGATTATAAGTATGATGGGAATTGTTCTGGAAATGTGTGAATTTTATTTAATGAAACCCTGACTGTGGATGGTACGATAAAGGATGCCGCACGCATACACGGCCACCCTTCACCGAAGTGTTGTGCCATTCTGTCAACCCCACTGAGGTTTTTTTGCTACGCCCTTGGGCAAGACCACAGCCGTGGCCCATCGCAGCTCCCAATGCCCTCTAAGGAAACACTGAAAGATAATGAAAGCTATAATATTTCAAACAAATAACAGACCTAAAACTGTAAAATTAGTATAAAGGTAAGGGCAGGGATAAAACACAATAAATAGTAATAAAATAATGAAAAATTAAATTAAAACAGCAAAGGAATAAAAAAGTGTCATCTTCCAAACCGCTTATCTTGTAAAGGGTCACGGGGAGGTGCTGGAGCCTATCCCAGCTGACAATGGGCGAAAGGCAGACTACACCCCGAACTGGTCGCCAGCCAGTCGCGGGCACACACACAGACACCGTCACTGAACAGGAACCGATCCCTCGCTGCCCGCACACCACTCAGGAGTGTGTACCACTACACCATCAGTGACCCGGAATAAAAAAGTTCAAATGTTATTTGAAAGCTAAATTAAATATTAATTAAAAGCAAAGTTAAAAAGGTGGGTCATGAGCCTGTTCTTCAAAACAAACACTTTCACCAACCCTGAGGTGCTCCGGCAGACTGTTCTACGGACAGGGGCCGTCAAAGTGGAACGATGCCTCACTTTTGAGTGTGTGTCCTGACTTTGGCAACTACTAAAATGCCAGAGCCGTAGGACCTCAGTGCCTGCGAGGGTTCATAGGGTAAAAGCAACTCTGAATGACAGAGCTGGGCATTCCGTTTAAGTGACGGACCGGTCCGTCTATCTGTCACGGACGGATGGATGCTTGGGGGACAGATTTGAGTGAGGGACCAGGCTTCCAAAGCTAGGGTGTGGAGGGGTGGCTGGGAGTGAAAGTTTGGTCGGACTTGCCGACAGACGGTCGTTTAGAATTAAAGGTAGACCGGCCTATAGACGGGTACTATTTTTTCCCCCGCAAAAAAATAAGAGGCGAATTACGGGCGATGGACGGGTACCCACGTTGCAGACGGATGCCAATTAACGGATGCTCAGTTTTTAATAAAATGCCCAGCTCTGCTGAAAGATACGAAGGCCCAAGACCTTTAAGACACTTAAAATCCATTAAAGAAAAAAAAAGATTTAAAATCGAGCCAGAAAAACAGAAAATAGTGAACTCAAATTACTGTTATGTGCTCTCGCCTTCTGGTCTTTGTCAGGACGCGCTGCTGAGTTCTCTACTAAACCTAATTCTGTTTTAAACTTCAAATGGTCCGTTTGGGTAGACCAGCAAGCGGGGCATTACAATAGTCATAGCTCACAGATCTGCTCCACCACCATGTTCCATCTCGTTCCCTCCGCTCCTCAAACTCCAACCACCTGTCCCTCACCCGGAGGATTAAACTCCGAAACTGGGGGGACAGAGCTTTCCCCATAGCTGCCCCCACACTCTGAAACTCATTGCCCCAACCACTCTGTGTCTGCTCTGACCACTTACAATACATAACTTGGTCACACCACTACTGATTTTGTCTGCTTTTTAAAGTTAGACATGATCACATTTCTGCCAACACACCTATGTATTTTTTTTACAGAATGAGTTTGATGACACTGCCCAGGTTTGGAATGCGAACAGCATCAGACCATCTCCAAAGCCAAATGTTCCCAGCGGTCAATCCAATGTTATGTATTCACTGCCTGAACTGTATGTAACAAGACTACCTTACTTGACAATGACAAAATGCAAGTGTGCAGAACCAAACGTACATTTTGCCAGTCATCACCTTGTGATCCATATGTACAGTATATGAACTGTACAATATCCTGATGATAGAGATCAACTTGTCTATACCATCTGAGATGTATCAAGCCCTGCACCTGAATATGTCTCTTAGAGAGAAGTCTTTCCTTTAGAAAAATGCATGAAACAACAGGTGTGACTTAAGCCTTCTGTTAACACCCATTAGCCTAACAATTCCCGGAGTTCTTGTTTGATTATACATCTCCAAGGATCAAGTGAAAGAGGCATCTTCACAAATAGCTTCACTTTGCCACTTTGCTACAATACGGCTGCGGCGTCGACATACTCAATAAGGCGTTTATGTATATACAATATGCATTGTAAATGTTGTCTATTTAGACTATTGACTAGGAGTGCTACGTGAATATATCCAAATATATGGAGCAAAGTAAGGGCTGCCTACCTGTCATGGAGGAGATAACGAGTTTTATGTGGGTTTTGGGGCGTTTAAAGCCAACCGTAACCTTTAAATCATTCTGAGGTCTAAGTAAGTGTAAAAATAAAAGACAGCACAACTATCTCAATGAGTGGTAGTCGCAGAGCCAAAAGTTCATAAAAGAGGGTCGTTCGTAACTCGTGCACGAACAGCTGGTAACTTGAACTAGATACAAATTGGCAATTAAAAACAAATGCTGAAACTGAATATTCTGAAAGTGAGAACCAATCATAGCATATTGCAATCATAGCAGATGTGGGACAGGGAGTATGCTTGTGGGGGACAGTGTCGGACACAGCTGATGCTCGCGACGGACACCAAAAATATGTATGGCACATCTTGCCAACTGACCAGGAACATCTGATAAACTGTAACAAAATAACAACTATAGCTCTTCAAATAAAAACACAGAACACAGAATTGCAGTTGAATTGATCTGCATTTACAAAAATTCAACACAAACTGCTAGTAAAGATGTCAATCTCGGAGACATTAATTACGAATAGGAGCTCACAATAAAGGCTGTAATTAGTCAGTCTCATCACATCTTGAGGTATATGAACTTTAACAATGGCCACACTCACACAATAGAACCATGTCAAATCTCAAGTCAACTTGTAAAGCATAAAGTGCAGTAACAATTTATTACAGTAACAAAGACAATATTCACAAAGCCAGGCATTACAACTACTGCAATTCAAAATATTTTCAAATTAAACAGCCACAGCATAAAACGAAAATAAAAGTATGAATCAGGGTTAGGGTTAGGGATAATGAGTTCCCAGACCTTGTTGTAACTGCATTTAATTTTCTTTGCAGTCTTCTTACTTTCCTTAGAGTACTCCATTTTCATTAATTCAGCACAAATTTCTGTAACGCGTCGCTAAAATGCTTGCTATCGCCGTGTGGTTCGCTGTTTGTTTTTGGTGGGCGTATCTTTAAACAACATTGACTTGGCTGCTTGGCTATTTGATTGACAGCATACCCCTGCCCCTCACAGTCCCGCACACAGTCACACCTGCCCGAACACTGTTTCCGCAATTTCCGCCTAGAACGAAGGACATTGGCAAACTTGGTCGCTGGACAGCAGAAACAAACTCTCCCAGGTTAGCTTGGAGCTGGCTTGCTGGTACGACAAAACACAATTGGAATTAAAACTTTGCCAAATGTGAAAAAACACCCTGGGATCTGCCATTGGCCAGTGTACGGTGAGGGATCCTAGGGGTTAAAGTAAGTTATTTTAAACCAAAAAGGGAAACCTGTCCATAGGTTGTGCATCAGTGTACACTCCGATATGTTTTCAAAATGGGAATATGAGGCTTGGTAAACCGCTTTGGACAATATATTGTGGAGGTAAAGTGCTATATAAATCCACTTCATTGGATTTGGATTTTTCGTTTTTTGACTATGGCGTGTTTTTCTGCAAATGCACAATTCGAGTTGATTTGGGACTCGCTGCTTTAATGGTAAATGAATAGCAAACATTGATTTTAGGTGCGAGTCCGAGCTCTAACATATCTATGCTCGTTTGGCAAAAATGGCCCTTGGCACAAGTATACTCCCGAGAGAGTGCCCTTCTATTTTAGTCTTTCCATGCTCTCTTCTGTCTCTCCATTAGCTGACACACTCTCCTGGGTCAGATTGCTGAGTCTGTAATTTTCCTGTCACATGAAAACAGATTAGAGATGAGTGATTACCCCGTCTTTGTTCAGCTTTTCTACATTCACTTATGTTTAAGGTTTTTCCTGATGATGAAAAGAGTTTCCCCTTGGGACTACATGACGTAGACAATAAGTCTCTTGCTGACTGAATAAAGTAGTGCTGATAATCCAATAATTTCATTGTATATCTTGCTTCAGAGTGTAGATTATAGACTGTAAATACAGTATATTCTTCTCATTGTTTAAAATGCCCCAAAGCAGGGGTGTCAAAGGCAAATGGATGGAGGGCCAAATAAAAGATTTTGCAACAAGCCGAGGGCCGGACTGATTTTTTTAAAATGTCCAGATTGGATCGGGTCCTTCGCACCTGCTGACGATGTCACGCTTTATATTTCTGTAATGTATTTCTTTGTCTCTATGTTTGTCACCCCCCTGGCTGTTGTGTTTTTATGTTCGGAGTTACTAAATAAAAAATAAGATAAAGCACATTACTGCTACTTTTGCGAGGCAGCTCGTACGTCACTTCCGCTTATGACCCGAGAAGAAGTCGCTGCCCGTCTTGTGAAAAAAGATCAGTGGTTTGCATTTCTCCTGCCAAACTGGAAACAATTTTGTGGTTGACTCTGGCTGCAAGATTGTATGAATTGTACATAATGTGAAGTAAAACGGAGAAGATCATATGATTGGTATGATGTCTTCAGCTGACTCTATTTAAGAGTGGCAAGGTATGGATGTGGGTGCTCCTGTCAGAAAACACAGGCCCGTATTCCACTTGACACGTCTATTTACTGTGGTCTGCAACAACACAGACAAAGAATAACCTAGCAACATCGTCCAATGCATATCCGCTAGTTAACAATATTCCTAAACTGTATTAAGCAATTAAACAGCCAAACAATACATACAATACACATTCACACGTTTCATCACTAGAATAGTTAGCATACAAGCCGAAATAACTAACTAGTGTTCACCAATGTGACATCACTCACGAGAACATATCTAGGCTATTATGTACAGCAGTTACCTGACACAAACCTAAATAATTAAACTCACCTTTTAACATTTACACACAACAACAAACGTGGTGAAACATGGGAAATCTGCAACTACTGAGTTTGCTGGCACGAACAAACTACTAGCTAGCTGTGTCGAAGGAGGAGAAAGAAAAGAAACCATGTCTCTCGCTATCGACACTCAAGCGCTCGAGGAGCGTTCAATGCCTGCTCACAATGTGGAACATCTCAGCACTACATCGAAACTCAATGACAATATCAAATGCCAACAATTACTAATAATAAAACAACATGAGATTTCTAACATGAAGTATTTCTCAATAAAGCGTGTTTTACTCCGGATAACTTTTCACCACAATCCGATTCTGAAAGCCACGAAAACTTGAGTCGGCATGTAGACGACCGAAGGACGATCCTCGCAAAAGTAGCGGTAATGTTCGTTATAACAACAGCCAGGAGGTGGTAAACATAGATGCAAAGAAATATATTACAGAAATAGTGTAACGAATTGGGTTATCTGTGTTGTGGTCGAATTTGTGTCTTGCCAAGTTGTGTTGTTTCTGAGGTTAATGAATGCATCGTGCGGCTCGCTTGATGGGAGGGCATGCGAGCGACAGTAGCGGAGGACGAAGAGGAGAGCATGACTGAACGGTTTTCGTACTGTATTGGCATCGGCTGCGGCCCACAGTAACCGGTTGGACTAATAAAATGTGATAATTAAACAACGTCTGTGTTCTTGGAAGACGCTACAGTATATTTTACAGCGTGACGTCATCAGCAGGCGCGAAGGACCCTATCACATCTTCTACCCACACCGGCTTGCTGCGGGCCGGATCTAATAATAAAGCAATATCATCCCAGGGGCCGTAGAAAACCTTCTTGTGGGCCAAATCCGGCCCGCGGGCCTAGACTTTGACATATGTGCCCTAAAGGCTTTGATTTATCAAATTTATAGAAGTGGGCAAGTCAGTCCATCAGTCATCCTTCATTCATTCAGAAGTATGACTGATGGACTGACATACCCATCTCTGCTAATGCTTCTTAAATCACATAGAGTCATTTTACTAAAGATATACTGTACAAGGATTTGCCAGTTTAGTTATGCCTCAACGCAAGAGCAGAAGTAGAGGAAGGAGAGGGAAGATGGAACAGAGGAAACTAGAGCCAAAGGCTGATGAATAAACAGTCAAGACTGCAGAAAAAAAATAACAAAAATGTATACCTCGTAAAAAAAGAGAAAAGCAAAATATGGAGGCAAAAGTCAAAACAAGGCCAAATTCTAAAATGGAAAAAGTTGCTCGGACACAGATTGAAGTGTTGCAGTAATGTGGTCTCTCCTTGTAGCTCTGAACAGTAAATGCAAAGACATCAGTGAAAACTTGATAATAAATGTTTGTATAATGCATTCCGGTGAAATGCAAAGTAAATGGGCTGTCACTTGTACAGCGCTTTTCTACCTTCGGTACTCAAAGCGCTTCACAAAATGTACCTCATTCACCTACTGATGACGCAGCATCAGGAGCAACTGGGGGTTCAGTATCTTGCTCAAGGTTACTTTGTCATGGTCAAGATGGCTGGGGATCGAACCCACACCCTCCAGGTTGGGAGACGACCGAGTGGTCCACTGATCCATGGCGCCCCAATGCTTAAAGCATTATTGTTTCAATATTTTAGGAATATATATTTAGAGTGGTGTATAATATTTATTTTAGATTTTATTTGGAGCATACAACACTACATCATATTTTGGGTAAAGTTACTCTTAACTTTACCCAAAATATGCTGTCAAACTCATTTTTGTCGCAGACCACATCGGAGTTATGGTTGTAGTTATGACCGCAAACCCATATAAATGTATGATCACCTTATATTATCACATGTATATTTGATATTGTGACATAGGTATGTGATAATATAAGACAACAAATTGATAGATAACTGGTTTTGAAATCAGAAGCGAGTAAAATGGTTGTTCAACAATTTTTCAATTCATTTGAAAAGGGGGATTGGTAATGAAAAATCTTGCAATATTTCATATCTTGGTGTTGTTAAAAGTGAAGACAATTTGAAAGAAACAAAAAAATCAACGTGATAATTTGCCTTCTTGGGGGACATAAAAGCATGTTGCGGGCCAGAGGCCTCTATGATACATGTGATGTAACTAGACATGCATACACGTTTTGGAGTATTAGTGTGGAAAACGCTGGGGGTGACACAACAGACTGCAATAAAGTGTGACAGTGCAACCCACATGAAAGTGAGTAAATTAAGCCAGTTCTTAATTGTGTTCTTGTTTTTGTTACTGATGTCATTGAACCCCACAGATGACTCCGTTTAAAGACTCACCATTATGATGCTTTCTTTCGCTTACCTTTAACAGGAAATGCCTTTGTGGTGAGCCTAGCCTTCGCCGACTTGATGGTAGCATTCTACCCCTATCCTCTGGTATTGTATGCCATCTTCCATGACGGCTGGTCATTGGGAGAGACCCAATGCAAGGTAGGCAATTATTAGACCTCATGTAAGTAGAAAGGGTTGGGAACCTCTTCAATAGAAGGATGGAAGTCACCCCTTAGTTTGCCCTGCAGATTAAAAAGTATATGCTCATGTTCACCAAAACACAGGAATTGCATTTTTAAAGCAACACTAGATAAGTTTTCAGGTTTCATTAATTATGGCGGTGCCATATGGACAAAAGCGGTAGTGTTTAGCCTGACGTCGACTACATTTCCCATTAGCGCCAGCAGTGCGCATAGTGTCGTGAAATCGGAGCCCTCCCTCGCCTGCGGTTGAACTGAATTGCATTTCAGTTTACAGTGGCTGTGTTTAGGATGAATGGTACAATACAATACAATACAATACAATTTTTATTTATATAGTGCATTTCATAACAGCTAGAGCTGTAACAAAGCACTTTACAAGGTGATTATGTAGTGAATCTAACTGTGTCCTAACAATATTCTATAACGATGTTGACAATGAAAGTTTAACTTTCATCTACATACGGCTTCAATCAAAATTTGAAAAAAAACAATCTGCCATTTGAACAGGGGTGCGTCGATTGTTCATATACTGCAAATCCATGCATCCACTTTCTAAACCGCTTATCTTCACTAGGGTTGCAGGTGTGCTGGAGTCTATCCTAGCTGTCACTGCAGATAAAATCCAACTCCTGTTATGTGTGAAGTTATTGTTGTCCATCCCTGTAGTAAGGCTATTGTTTTGTTCTTTTGTTTCCAGTAAACAAAAATGTTAATACAAACTGCAACAAAGGGAGTATATCAATTTTTTTGTATTGTCCCATTTAAATTGTTTCACCATTATGTGGTTATGAGTGAAACATTATATTTTGATATACTTCACTATGTATGCATCTTGTCTCACAATGATGTAGCCTTACATAACCCAATGTTATTTCAATTAATTCAAGTGTACATGAGGACACGCAACTTTGTGGTAAAACTTTGCAGGGTCCTTAGGGTTAACCCTAAAGGCCTAGATAGACCAAAAAGACGCTGGCCAACAGTACAGACGCATACCCTCCTCTGGCATCCGGCCGGCTGTCGGCACGTCACGCTGGAGGAATACACCGCAACGACAGACAGCGACGCTGACCAAAGTACCTTCTGCGCATGCATAAGATGTAATACCCTTCCATACCATCGGCGGCGGTAGTCTCCATTTCTCATGGTTAGAAAAATCCAACCAGAAAGCTGTTGGCCGGGGGCGACTTATAAAAACGTAAACAATGCATTCAGCTATATTCTTCGCTCACAATGAACTCCCATGCGAAGTAAACCATCACGTTCTTGACACGGTATTGTGAAATACTTACATTGTCAACCCTCGCTCTTGTACTTGTAAGAAGATTAAAGGGACGGTGGGGCCATGTTTTCACTAACAAGTTCATTTTATATATTTTTTAATCAGGAACATGAAAAGAGCTGTCATTTTCTATTTTATCAATAAATTTGGGAGAAATTAGGAAATAAGTGACTCCATGAATAACGCCTCTTGTTAATCAGGAGAATGGCCGCGCCCCCGACAATTCTATCCTTTTTCGGTCAGAGTCACTGGAGGAACCGATTATAAACTCTCCATTGGAAATCATTGTACTTTCATTGATCGGTCGCCGTTTTAGACAACAGAACTGACAAAGCGAGCAATATTACCACGCTTAGCTCCCTCTCGTGACGTAGACCGCTGAGACCTAAAACATAACATAAGCCACGCCCCAAAAGGGAGAGGGGCAATTTGTCGTAAACCTAATCACAAAAAAAGACCTTAAATCACGACAGAGTCTTTTGGGGGGGCACATTAGTACTGATGTCATTTTTACATGCAAACCTATTATTTAAGTGCCAATGTTAAGCTCGTCCGCTGATAGTGTAGTGGTACACACGCCTGAGTTGTGTGCGGGCAGCGTGGGATCGATTCCCGCTCAGTGACAGTGTCTATGTGTGCCCTGCGACTGGCTGGCGACCAGTTCGGGGTGTAGTCTGCCTTCGCCCATTGACGGCTGGGATAGGCTCCAGCAACTTCCCGCGACCCTATATAGGATAAGCGGTTTGGAAGATGACATGACATGACATGTTAAGCTCACTCAAGTGTCGCGGAGGCGTGCTCACTGTTTTTCCGCATTTGTCACTTCCGGTTGGTGCTCCGAGCGCTGATTTGCTAGCTAACAAGCCAATCAGAGTGACCAAATGTCACGACTGGCGACGCCGATTCAACATGCTTAACCACCACCAAGACGCTTACAGACGGGTTACGACACTACGACGGTGGCCACTACACCAACCAGACGGCACTTTCAGACGCCACGACGCTTCACGACCTCCGACGTTGGTTTGGTCTATCAGGGAATCAACCCTAACCCTAACCTCTGTCCCAGCACATAGTTGTGGCTTTGACTCAACCAAATCCATTTGGGAACAACTAAAAATACAGACTGAATGATGCTTCTTGACTAACTTACTCACTTTTTGATGGAAAAAAAATCCCACTGACAAACTGTTCCCTAACGGGTCCAAATGGGTTGGTCCATTAGTTGCTGTTGGCCCACTACTATGATTGAAGTGCAAAGCAAAAATCACTGGAGTACATGATTCTCTGAAGTTCCCATGTACAGTATTTTTTTTTTATTTAGTCTACGCTGTCATTTATCTGTCTGATTGTCCACTTGTTTCAGATAAGTGGCTTCCTGATGGGTTTGAGCGTCATTGGCTCCATCTTCAACATCACGGGCATCGCCATCAACCGCTACTGTTACATCTGCCACAACTTCAGCTATGACAAGTTGTACAGCAACCGGAACACACTGCTGCTGGTCGCACTCATCTGGTTCTTAACTGTCATGGCCATTGTGCCCAATCTGTTTTTTGGCTCCCTGCAGTATGATCCCCGCGTCTACTCCTGCACATTTGCACAGACTGTCAGCACTTCCTATACCATCACAGTCGTGGTCATCCATTTCTTTGTGCCCATTTCTGTGGTCACTTTCTGCTACATGAGGATATGGATCTTGGTCATTCAGGTAAGGCGCAAGGTGAAATCTGAGGTACGTCCTCGCATCAAGCCCAGCGACTTGAGGAACTTCATCACCATGTTTGTAGTGTTTGTGCTCTTTGCCATTTGTTGGGCACCACTCAACTTCATTGGGCTTGCTGTTGCCATTAACTCAGAAGAAGTCGCACCTCGCGTCCCAGAGTGGCTCTTTGTTGTCAGCTATTTCATGGCTTACTTCAATAGTTGCCTTAATGCCATCATCTATGGCCTACTCAACCAGAACTTCCGCAGGGAGTACAAACGTATTGTCATGTCGGTGTGGTGGCCGCACCTCTTCTTCCAAGAAACATCACGAGGAGGAACTGAGGGCATGAGGAGCAAACCATCACCGGGACTCAATAATAATGACCAAGTAAAAGGAGAAACTCTGTGACGCAGTCTACTGTGGCAAAGCCTCAACAAGTACTTGAAACACAATGGCCGAGTGAGCAACAGTAAAATGAAAAGATAAAAAAGACAATATCTAAAATAATGAGTGCCATTCTTAACATTTAAAGCTCATCAATTTAGTTTTTCACTGATTTCATCCGCAGTCTTGGGGCATGAGTGAAAATGAAAGGCAGCGTGAAAGCAGTTTTGAAATGCCAGAAACAGAAATGATTGCAACGTACAGTATGGTCTATTCAGCAATGGCTTTTGGAGCTTCGGAATGAACCAAAAACTAAAACTTATTTTAAATACGGTGGCCTTCAACACATTTCCACGTTGCTAATGAGAAGTGAGTTAGAATGAGTGAGCACGCATTTAAGCGACTGCTATTCAGGATCTTTGGTAATCAGGACCTTGGAACAAATTAGACTGTTATAGACTACTTTTATGTTACCATGCAATTATTGCTGTTCAGAGGAAAAAAAAAATATTTAAAGTGGGAATGTCAACCCAAACATATTTCTTTCCAGAATATGTTCTATGCAGGCCCACTAGTTGAAACAGGGAATGCCTTGTTAATATTGCGTTTGTGGAATATGAGTTAAGCAGCCAAATGCACCCACTTTTAGCCACCTCAGGGGGTGACCAATTAGTCTCTCTGAATGGTGGTATAACTGTATTTATTAACTATGTGATTGACAGGTGATCAATCCCGGTGGTACGTCTGCTGCCTCAGTTGAGCGGGATAAACTGTATAGAAAGTAAAAGTTTGATACTTTTTTCATCAGTTTAGAAGCTGATTTAGGTGATTTGATTAAATGATTTTCGGTTTGTGGGAATTCCAAAAATTAAATTGATGAGCTTTGAATGTGCTATGTTTAAATGTTCTTGTGCACACTCAGGGTGCCGGTGTTGTTTTAGCAAAATATATTTTAAAACAATGGCACCAAAATACAGTCGTAGACTTTCACGAAATTCTGTGACAATTGTGTGAGAGACAGCAGCTTGTTCATCTTTTTATTCCCAATATGATATTAGTAACGTTCTACTGTGCAAGGTGCTTGGCAACACCAACTGTTTCTAAAGGTATACTATATTGCATATCAAATTATTATATCACATTTTTCCTTGTGTTTCTTTTATGACTACTATGGCTAAAACGTGATATATCTCATCCACTTTGCTGGTAGTTGATACCTCAACTTTTTAATCATCATAAAAGGTGCCTGTACTGCTCATCTTTTTAACTTGACCAAAAATAAGAACCACTTATAACAGACCATAGATGGGCATCCTGCTGTAAGATTGTTTTCACTCTGATGTCAATGTTTCTTTTTGGCTCAATGGGAATAGGCAGCACAACTATGTGCAGTATACATTTTTCAAAAAAATAAGAAGAATATTAATCTGGCAATGATTTATCTCTGTCAATGTAGTAATGATTGCAGATCATGAAGAGTCAAACCGAATTTGGAGGTCATATCTGAAAGACATTTTGAGATCAGTCATAGAAAAAATAGGCCAAACATATAAAAATTAATGGACAACAATGGATTCAACATTGATATTTTATGTTATCATGCGGCATTTTTATGACTTCTAGATTTTTTTTTAATCCAATTTATAGCACATACTGGCATAGACATAAAGCTGCCATAAAAACGTGAAATTACTTCTTTTTTTTTATCCTACAGGCACTTAAAAGGTGCACATTTCAAATTTATGTCTGACGAAAACATAAAGGACACTTGGTACAGTGGTACTTCCAAAATTGAATGCAATCCATTCTGGATCGCTGGTCGACTACAAGTTTGTTTGGATTAAAAACAATTTCCCTTCTTCAACCAAACTGCCAGCACAATTACCGGTACATTACAGTAACATTTGGGAGCTAGCCAGTCAGTGATTAACTAATTAGACTTTTGAGGTACCACCAGTAGATTTTTATGTGGGGTTCTGTTAGATTTTGATTTGACTACTCAGCAAGAAGGAAATAATATGCGTGGAGGAGTTCAATTTTAGGCGTTTGAACGTGTAGCTGAAGTGATGAATAATCCCAAAGATGGGCAGAACACAGTAAAAAAAGAAAAAACAATTCTCAGAACCACAAAATGCTGCTGATTAATACTAGATAAACATCCTGCATATTAAAACAAACCATTTTATCCACCTGGTTTATATTGATGCACTTGACTGGACCACAAAGCAGTCATGAAAATAGGACATACAATAGGTCACTATAGCTTGAGCAGTCCTCCAATGTTTATTTTTCTTTGTTTTTTCTACTAATAAGACCATTTAGGGATGTGAAACAAATACTAAAGGCCTCAAAAAGCACAATTATTTCATAAAACCCGGATCACAGTGTACTTATGCTGTTTACAGTTTGGTATCTTAGTAACATAATGTAATCTTAGTAATGATGAGAATCAATACTTTTTCTCTATGCATTTTATCTTCATCTGATTCCAAGAGAGCATGAAAAGTAAACAGAACAGCTAACTTTTTTAATGAATCTATCTTAGTAAAAAAAAAATGGCTCAGCTGATGCGGGCTGAACTTCAGGCTTTGTATGTATCATGTGCATGTTTTTTAAAGATGTTTCTAATGAATGTGAATTATTATAGACAATATTTGCTTCTTTTATTTTTGCTCTTTGTCAAATTATCCCTGCTTGTGGTTGATTGACAATTATGCTAATAATGTTGATAAAACAAAGCATATTTAATGAAAGTTACACTTATCAATGTGTTCACCTTTTTTTATTCTATTAATCCTCATCCAAAATTTTGTCACACAAACTTTTTTGTAACTTTCGTCTTTATATGTACTGTTTATAGAAACCATACAGTATTTCAAAACAGTAGATTGTGTAATCACCACTCTGCTGTTGATTCTCAATGTCAACCTTCTTGCTCGAAATTCTGTGAAAAGTTGGAATTGGTAGATCATTTACATACATATGTACCATGTACTGTCAAATTTGATCTTAGATAACGCAAGCATTTTTGATCAGATATTATTCAAATCAGTCGGTGACACAGAACATTTACTAATATGACATCAGTAGGGTCCTTGCTTGGACATAGAAACAAAAAAGTGCATATAGCATTTTGCTGGCATGATACAGTGGTACCTGCACTTACAAAATTCATTGGTTCTGGACGAAATTTCTTAAGCAGAAAATTTTGTAAGTAGAGACGTTCTTTGCATGTAAATGCCCTAATCCGTTCCAAGCCCCACCAATATTCAGACATAAATGTTTTATAAAGCATAAAAATGCATGAAAACATGTAACAAATACATGTTACAATTAGATTATTGCACAATAAATGAGAGTTCTGCATAATGTAAAAAAAACAAAGAATAGTGTAAGGAATAAAAATTATGGTCGTTTACCTTTTAATTGCTGTCCTCATTGATTTTTGCCCTCTTTGGTTCATGCTCTCAGAAGTGTTTTTTGCCTGCCATTTTGTAAAGAACTGATTTAATAACGTGGCGACTGTCGATACATTACGGTCATATTCTTTGGCGAGATCAACCAAAGGAATCCCTTTTTCATACTTTTCTTTTATCTCTTGCTTTGTTTGTATGGACAAAAAACCCTATTTTCTCCTTTTTTCTTTTCCTCGTTTCTAATTCACGTACAACTATCGGAACACCTCATGGCCCGAGGGGCGAATGACGAGGACGCTGCATAGACATATCTATCACATATCTATCTATCTACCTGTCTATCTACACACATAGACACATTCGGTGGAGGTCTCTCTTAGCAAACGCGATGCCAGGAAGATGCTAGGTAATAGCCAATGGCAGAGCAGCTGTGAGTATGTTGCGTTCAGGAAACTCTGGAGCTGTGAGTAGCAGCCCATACTACGAGTAGCAGCCCATACTTTCACCTGTCGTATCCTGAAATTTCTTTCGTAACAAGAGGCAATATTTTCCTGTTGAGGCGTTTCGTAACTTGAAAATTTCGTATGAAGAGACTTTCGTAAGTAGAGGTGCCACTGTAGTTTATTAGTGAAATCGACACTAATAATTTTTCTGACCTTTCTGTGAAGAGTTTCCATGTTCTACCTGTACTTGCATCTCTCAAAGTGAACATTCATATTAGGAGGTTGATTCAAGACTACAAATTGCCCATAGTTGTGAATGTGAGGGTGAATGATTGTTTGTCTATACTGTATGTACTACATTAAATGGATTTGACTGGCAACCAGTCCCAAAATCAGTTGGGATAGAATTAGGGTTGCCAACTTTCTCACTCCTAAATAAGGGACAGGTGCACGGTGCCACAGTGGTGTGAGCATAATGTATGAATTTTGGATTTTTTTTTCTACTTTTCACGTTAATGCTGAAACGTAAAGAGAAGAAAAAATGAAAAAAAATTGACAATCTTTTTCGCAGGTCAGCGACAATATATCATCTCATATGAAACCTCATATATGAAACCACAATTTGGCTCTTTTCATCAAAAAACGTGTGTAAGAAATCTGAAATGTAAAAGAGGAGTGTGACTCACCAAATTTATTTTTTCCATGGATATTTCTGGCTGCTCTCAAGCAGTCTTCTGTCATTTTGAGAGAGAAGTCCTTACATGACAGGTGGAGTGATTGCCGCTTGTTCTGAGAATGACGCTTTATCTGATCTAAGTTCTGTCATGTGTAGTACTGAGAGTCTCCATTAGGAGCGCTGTAATGTGCTATCACTGTTTAAGAACCAGCAATGTATGTTCGAGCAAGTATACAAGTAAAAGACATTGAGCTGCCAACTCGTCTGTGTCCGTCGTTATTGACAATCGATCGCCATCCAAAGCTTTACTAAAAGCATCTTATATTACAGGATCAGTAGATTGCAGTTTTCTGTATTTGCAAGCATTGATAGTCAATATACGGGACATTTAAGGTTCCGTATGGGACAAACCAAATCAGCCCAAAATACGGGACGTCCCGGCTAATACAGGACAGTTGGCAACCCTAGATAGAATCGACTCCCTATGTGACCCTGTACAGATCATAGGTGAAACATCTTGTCAATTAGTTCACTGATTTGAAGCAAATTGCAT